>NC_054084.1:39560196-39662696 GCF_017562075.2 Anopheles merus
TTCATGGCTTCAGTGAAACCTCCGGCATTAATCGCAACTAGAGGAGCAAGTGACAAATGTTTGCTGCAGTTGCTGCTGCTTGCCTACTGTTCCTTCAGAATTTCTTCGGTCTACTGCCGCAACCCTGGCTGCCGTAAAGAAGTAGTAAAAGACTCACACTTGATTGCTGGTATTATTCTGAAATTTTCTGGTACCACCGTTAAGCACGGAGGACTAATTAGGCGTGGGCTTAAGCACGGTTGAGGGAAAGAGCGTTGGGGCGAATAGAGTATTAGTGTTGAAAGATTTGTTTCTGCACAAATCATGACACCCTGTGCCTAGGCACCAGCAGCGAGCTGCAACGACTGCAAAAAGCGTTATTAATGCGCACCGCCATCATTTTGGTGTGGTTGTCTTCTGTCTTCGATTTCGCAGCAGCTGATTACATGCCGATGCTCATTTCCATTTTCTGCCTTATGGTGGTGATGGGCATAAATGCAAATGTAAATAAAATAAATGATGCCAATTTAATCAAAATTAAGCGACGAACAATTTGTGATTCTCGTTTTCCCTCACACCCGAAACATGATGAGGCATGGTTGAAGGCCATTTTTGCCGAGTCGATCTCACATCTCCTGAAATGGTAGTAGATCCTTTTTCTCTTCTACTCCTTTGGAAGTGGTGTGCCAGAGGAATCCGCCAGGTGGAGATATTTGATTAAATGATTATAATGCTCTATAATTATTGTAATTGCATACTTAATGTTTGGAAACCGTTTCTGTAACGGTTTGCGAAACGTGCTCTCTACTCTGCCAGCAGTTGCCAACAAGCGCCTGATAGATGACGATGGCAAGGATTGAAGTGAAATACAAGGCTGCCTGAAGCTAAAACCGGTGCTGAAACGTTAAATGTACGCTTCGCGGGAGCGAAATTTGTACGCATGGCGTAAGCAACCGAGTGATAAAACGAGCTCGTGCTGAGATATTGCAGCACTGAGCAACCCAGAAGGGAGATATAGATGAGTTTACTGTGGTATTTACGAATCATTTTAATTTATGACACGTGTTTATCAATTATGTTTACGTCCGTCAGTTTAAACTCTACGTTTTTAATTATTCATTTGATTAAAGTAAATTAGAGTAGGTGTTTGTTTCCAGTCATTATTAAAGTGTATTGAATTTCAATAAAAAAATATTTTTGTAAAATTTTACATGATTTGTTGGCAGTTATTTTTCTGATAAATTTATATTTCAATTTATCTGATCTGTTCATTTTTTTGTTTTGCCTAGTTTATTATCAATAATAACATTTATGTTCGCCTTTTAAATTCTTTTATTACTTTATATTGTTACTTACGCTTTTTTGAAATCTATTCCTAAATTCAATAACACAACACATCTTTGAGGTTTTCTTTTAAAATTGCACATCAACAATTAAGCAATGATTGCCTAATTGCTTTGTGAACATTAGATAGTTATAATTAAACTACTTCTGAATAAAATACATTTTTTAGTTTGATATCTTGTGTTTAAGTTGTGTATTAAATTGCTCCATTGGATAAGCTTTCTTTGTCGTTCAATTCCTATGTACAACCAAGACCAGCTCGAATGTTCCATTTCCCAAGCATAAAGAGACTATCACCTCATGCAATTCGCATGGCTTCTTCCATCTCCAGATTCACTCAAAACTGTATCTCTTAATACTAGTTTCCTTTCGTTCTTCTATTTTCCCTCCGTTTATCTTGCTATCACTCCACCTATTTCCTATTTCTGTTTTTAAAAGGAAATTCGATTCGCAGCAATGAAACATCCTTATCAAAATAATTGATTATGACCATCGTCCCTGTTCGAGTAGAATCACGGAAAAAAGGTTTTCACACAAGCACATTTTTGCAGCTGCTTTATTGGTAATTCACTTATTTTATTGTCCAAGACCAAGTATATCGCACCAAAACGAAGCGCTCAAAAAAGGCGTGCTTCCTATCCCCCTTTTTTATTCAACTCCCCGATGACGCGTTAGTTTTTTGGCGCTTTCCCCTCTTCTTTCGGGTTACCTGATGGTAATCATCGCTTTCAGCCGCCGCGCACGTTTCTTCTTCTCAATGCCTCGGCAGTGGTGCCATCATGCCACAGTCCCTGCCATCCTATATGAGAGCAGTGATGCCATCACTCCCGAGCCCGTCAAACATTTTTGGAACGATGGCAGTGGTGCCAACAGTCCCTTTTGACAACATCGTCGTTCACCGGGTTTAAGGCTTTTGGCGACGGCCGTTGAATTATTGTTTAAATTCAGCCATTTTTGAACGATCGGGTTGTGAAAGTTGAATGGGTGGCTGTGAAGCAGGAAGGCTGAATGCTGATCGGGAAATGGCCAAGGGGCTAGAAATCTATTGGGCTTGCCAATACACGACTTGGCAATAGATGCTTTCATTTCACGCCAGTTGGAAGCTAACGCGGTTGATGGAAAGGGTTCCTTCGTGATTAGATAGGTTGAGCCAAATTTTGAAAGAATCGATTTCTAACTGCCGACGGCACTCCATCTGGCATTGCGTTTGTTATTAGGTTCAGATGGTTTCTTCCTTCTTACTTTGCATCAGGAATCTTTTCATTTAAAGGACATTTTGAAGGTCGACGACCATTGAACTAATTATGTAGTAGCTGTTCAATGCTGTTCGTTTTCTATGTAACTGCATTGAAACGAATAGGTTTTTTAGAAGCACTAACAACGAAACGTGCTGGAGATTCCATTTTTAGCTCGGGACATACTGAATAGCGTGAAATTCGCGTTTTGCCAGCATAAAACTTCAATTATTTTTACATAGGAAGTAAAAATTAATGAAGTAATTACTATTTTAAATAAGTTTTCTAATTGCCATTCGGTGAACGGCTTTTCAAACCTCTATTTCACTCACTTCCCCAACATTTACAGGAGAAACTGGATCCAACTATGCCAACGAGGGAGAATAAACGCGTCTAAATATTCATTGATTTGATCGAGGCCAAACGAGCGATGGTGGGTGGTGACTCTTGTCTTTTTGTTTTATCCATTATCTACTTTCTGTCGAGAGAAAGCTGCGTTTCAGCTGCTGCCGAAGAAGTGGATGTGTTTCTGGTAGCTTTAAAAATTCTGATTAGCATATTAACGAGCCATTAGTTGATAATGGAATATTTGCGCCTTAGATGCGACTCTAATCACAGGTGGAAGGTAAACGAAAAAAGCACGTAATAGTTGATGTATTATTATTATTATTATTATTTATTTAATCTTCAACGGGCCGTATGGCCTAATTAAGATGTAACAGTTCAATTGAGAAAAAAAAAAATACATAGCAAAAATAAGATTTACATCGCAATTCAATGCGGCCACGGCAAAAGCCGGAGACGTTCCTTGAAGCACTGAGTTGAGATATCGAAGTCGAAGCAATCCGAGACAGTGTTGAAGACAGCCGACATGCGGAACATAGGGTCAGACCGACCAGCACTGGAACGGGGTTGAGCGAGCCGTAGAGTTTCTCTAGACCTAAGTGTTCGGGATGGTGCATAGATATCGACTCGATGCAACAAAGGCGATGAGTCGATAGAGCCATTTAGCAATCCAGCGATGAAAGAGCACTGTGCATTGCGTCTTCTAACCGAAAGAGGTTCAAGGCCTAGAAGACGGCACCGCGCAGCATACGGAGGAAGATTATTGCGATCCTGCCAGGGAAGTAGGCGTAGGGCATATCTCGTGAGCTTACGTTGAATCGCCTCAAGTCGAGCAATTGAAGAAGCGGTAGTTGGGCTCCAGACTACGCACGAATATTCCAGAACCGAACGAACGATGCAGTTGTACACAGCTTTAATGCACATGGGGTTACGGAATTCATTAGTTGTCCGGATAACCACGCCAAGTAATTGATTTCCTCTGGCTACAACGTCATCGATATGCTGTTTAAAGTTCAAACTAGAGTCAAGCAGAACGCCCAGGTCTTTGGCATGATTCTGTCGATTAACTGCAGTGCCGTCCATGAAGTAGGTCCCAGTCACTGGGCTCCTGCATCGACTAAAAGACACACAGTAGCATTTCTCGATGCAGATAGTCAGTCCATTACGCTTGCACCACGAACAGAAAATTTCGATGCAGTCTTGCAGGAATGTACAATCGCCTGTGTTGTGAATAGGCGAGAAAATTTTTGCGTCGTCGGCAAACAGACTGATACTGTCGGGAGGTAAAGCCAGGGTAACATCGTTGATAAACAATATGAAGAGAAGCGGGCCAATATTGCTTCCTTGTGGCACACCCGAGCTGCTGACTATTTCTTTGGACATGTGCTTATCAATTTTCACGGTGTATGTGCGATTAGTTAGGTAAGACTTAAGCCACTGTACGAGCGAGCTGGGAACTCCTAGCTTGTCGAGTTTAGCGAGAAGAATTGCGTGCGGAAGAGAGTCGAATGCTGCTTTCAGATCTGTATAAATTGCATCGACTTGAGCTCCGGCATCAATTTGATTAGTGCAATAGGTTACAAATTCAACCAGGTTCGTGGTAGTCGACTTTTTTGGCACGAATCCATGTTGATACGGGCTTAGGTAGCTGCGGCATGCATGTAGCAGATGTTTGTATATCACTAGTTCGAACACCTTGGCAATGGCACACAAAGATGTAATACCCCGGTAGTTGATGGCATCTGTCCTGTCGCCCTTTTTGTAAATAGGAACCATCCAAGATTTCCTCCATGTTTTGGGAAAGTAGCCATTGGCTAGCGATGCATTGAACAATTTTGCAAGGATAGGTGCTACTGTCGTTTGACAGCGTTTCAGCACGGTAGAAGGAATTCCGTCGGGTCCAGGAGCGAAGGAAGGCTTTAGTTGCGCTAGGGCAGATAAAACGATCTCACTGTCGATGAAAGGAGTGCTCATGTTAATTGCGCCAGCCGGAGTGTTGACGAGAGCAGCATCAATGGTATCGGTATCATTCATGGCCGGTGAAAAGCAATCTGCGAAGCGATCCGCGAAGAGATTGCACATTTCATTAGTGTTGGCACTTGTTGCTCCTTTATACGTAATGGATTTCGGTGTATGCGTAGATTTTGTTTTGCTGTGGTAGAAGCGCCAAAACGAGTCAGGCCACCTGCAGAGGTTACGTTGGATTTTACTCAAATATCTGCGATATCGAAACCTGTTATAGCTGCAGTATAAAGAGTGCGTGTCAAAGTAGATCGAGCGAGATCTTTGGCAGCGGCGCGTTTGGTAGTGACGATAAGCAGCTCTTTTTACACGTTTGAGTCGTTTGAGTGTGCGGTCCGCCCAGGGGGGGTTAGGTTTAGGACGCTGAACTGGGACGCATACAACAAAGGCTTGCAGCATGAAGGACGAGAATGAACATACTGCTTCGTCAAGTGAAATAAAATTGGAACAATGAAAGCTATTGTTAAACATTGAAATCATGTCGTTCAGTTTCACATAGTCAGCTTTAGCAAAGTTATAACGATAAAATGCGGTTGTCGTCGAGTTTTGTCGAGTCGTCGAATTGCGTCGGGTCGACGAGTTAATACGTATATTGAAGTCAAACGCCGGGTGATAGGAGTCAAGAGGTACAAGCGGAACAACACTTGGAAAGACAGGCGAACACAATTTAGCTGCAGCATTGTTAGCGTAGAGCAGGTCAAGCATGCGTCCGTGCGAATTATTGATGTGATTAAGTTGCACTAATCCGTTAAATTTAAATCCATCCACAAAGGTGTTGTTGGCCAGTGAGCGCGCAGTTGGTTCATAGTGCGTGATTGATGAGTATGCTGGCGAGGACGAAGGATCAGCTGTGGACCAGCTTATGCTAGGCTGATTGAAATCGCCAATAACAAACAGCAGATCCGAAGGCTTCAGTGTGAGAGTGAAGCCGCTGATACAATCATGTAGAGAGCGAAGAGTCGATATCTCGGAGCTAAGCTGCGGTGGAATGTATACTACCATGATGTACAGATGTGCGTTATTGCAGGTGACGCGCACACAAATATACTCGAGAGAACGATCACGGGAAGGTAATTCTATCGACTCGTATGCGTTAGAAACGGCTAGCAAAACACCACCACCGCGAGAGCTAGAGCCGCTGAGAGAGCGATCACAGCGGTAAACAGAGAAGTTGTTGTTGAAGAGAAGAGCAGATGGAATGTTGTCAACAAGCCAAGTTTCCGTAAGGGCGATAAGGTCGAAGTCAGCCTCCGATACAGCTAGGTGAAATTCTTTTGTTTTAGTGCGCAAACCTCTAACGTTTTGATAATAGCAGCTTAAATACTCAGCGGTAGCGTTGTCATTGTGGTGGTTGGATAAAGCGGGTATACGGTAAGTCAATTGAGCTGCGTTGTCAGAGCATGAGGCTTGGCGTGTTTGTTGCGTGCAATGAGCGGGACTGCGTCTAGTTGAGAAAAAAGCGATCGATTGTAGACTGGTGCAGGTGCGGAGATGAAGCGCGGTGGTTTTGGGGCGGTCCAGAAACAAGTGTTGAGTTGGGTGCTTCCAAGGTATCATTCACCGGGGGGTGACACTGTTGTGATGATGTTGTTTCAGGATCAGGTGGAGTAGACGTACGTGCTGCTAAACGGTGAGTCGTTGTTGGTGTGCGTGTGGTGTAGCGGTGATCAGTACTAGTAGCTGGTGTGCGTGTTGTAAAACGGTTTCGGGTGGCTATAGGAGATGAGGTTTGGTGGTCGTGTTGACGGGATGGAAAAAACTCACGTACACCGATACCGACTGGCCAAGTGGATGGTGTGAGTGCCGCATCTCGAAGGATAGCCGGGACTCTCACTTTGAATGAAAGCCAATTCATGCTGTCCACACTAACCCCTCTTCTCAGCAGGCAATACGCTATAACGTCATCGGTGGCTAAGCGACGCTTTACAGAAGCGACCACTTGTTCCACAGTGACGGCTGTTGATAAGCGGGATAGGCGGATCCAGATCCTATCTGTGAATGGCTCACGAGGTGCAGCTTGAAGCGGTGATGATAACGGATCGGTTCCCACCAGTTCATGAGGTTGTGTAGGTGCCGGCTGGACGGCAATCGTGGTATTGGTGTATGCGTTTGGCGATGACGCGGCACAAAGGATGTTACCGCGATTGTTTACAATTCTGTTTACACCAGGAGATGCCGAATCCTCGATTACGCGCCTCCGCTTTCTACCCGTAGCCGGTCGAGGATCAGGATTCCGAATGTGAGGCGTGGATGCAGTTTGAAGGAGGGTAAAACCACTGCGAACTTCGGCGACAATAGGCTCAACGAGCCTGCCGATAGCTGCTACAGCTGAGGTGAGGGCGGCTTGGAAACCGACCTGGGCGCCTATTTCTTTTACCGAACGGCAGCGCGGATTTTTAAGAATGTTAGTGCAGCCGATGCAGCTCCAGTGCAGGTCAACATTGGACAATACTGCGTCAATCAGCTCGGGGGGCAATTTGCAACAGCCGCGGTGGAACGTAGCGTCACAATATGCACAGCTGATGATGCAGCCGGTGGCCTCTAGCGGTTCAGCACACGAGAAGCAAATAGCCGCCATCGCGAAATCACGCGTAATCACAGCACAACACTGCTAAGCCGAGCAGGAAAAAACAGCAGGAAACCACAGTTGCGGTGCAACTAAACAATTCGCCAACACGCAACGATGATGTGAAGCAGTTTAATAGTCCGTAGAATAGGCAACAATGCGATGCGACGCAGAAAACACAAGAAATTTACTGAAAAATCACGGAGCTCGACGAAAGTGCGGCCGAACAGTTAAACGTCAAACGTAGATAACGTCAAAAGGAAAGAGTGTCGCTGAGAATGTTTCTTTCCATGATATTTTTAGAATAGGTGAGAGATTCAATTTGTGATTTGGTATAATATTCTTTAGACGAATCTTTCTCAAAACTTCTAAAATTACGTGCCTTTAGGTTCCCACAGTATCATCATTTGTTTGTGTTCGGATTTGGGTCAAAGACAAACCCTTTTATGTACTGCGATTGCTTGAGACCAGTGAGTCATTTAAGAAATTAGAAAACCAGTAAAATGTCTGAATAGTTTACGGTTCCAATTCCTACAAGGATAACTATGAAATCATTTGTTTGATATTATGACAAAATGATACTAAAAAATAAATGATACTGCTTCTTTCGATCTACTTACTCCGTTTTTTGTTTTTAAAAATTATCGTTTTTTTGTCCTTGATGTTTGATAATTTACCAACGTACTCATCATACGTCCATACGAACTCGCTCAAAAATTTAATTGGGGGATTTCCATTCCCCAAACCTTCTACAATTCAAAGATTTGCAATGACATGCCGATGAATATTTCCTCGTAATTTTGTTCCACTGTTTACGATGTCAACAATCTTTGGTTTCAAAAATTCATATTTTTGCTCTCTTGTATGGGTTACGTGTGGGGATGTTTTTGTTGTTTTATTTAACCCTGCTAATGCTATCCTTCGCTTGCTTTTAATTAATACAATGCATTTATCTGGCAGGTTGTCTATCTGTTTCTGGATCCAAAAAAGAAAACTTCTTATTAATTTTTTATATTATTCTAAACTTACTTCTTGGCATATCATATTTAAGAAAGCTTGTGTGAACGTAACACTGGAAGTGAAAAGAATGCCGCTTGGGAGCGGAAACTAAACCAGGGGTTTTGGTTCGCGACCGGCAACACAAACGCTAATGCCATCGTCACATCGTTTGTTTCGTTCCGAGTAGAAGGTAAAGCCTTGTTCGCTCCAGGGGTTATAATCCTTTTCCGTTCATTCCGCGCTTTCCTCGCATGGCTCAGCGAGAGTTCGTACAGCTTTCGTAATTATAAACTTTTCCTAAACCAAAACGGGCCCGCTCAGAAGCCGACGCTTATCCAAGTGCACTGCAAAGTCATCCATCGTCTGCTTCCGGAAGTGGTTTGAATGTCTTTACCCTTTACGCTTTCTTCATTAGAAGACGGGTTGACCCAAAAGTACGCCGTACCGTACTAGTTGTGTTTATAGTTTTTAATCTACTGAGTCGAGCTGAGATTTTGCCAAGGACAAGAAAGTCATTTCCCTTGATTCCGGCATGTCATCGTCCGGAGCGGTACCAGTTGGCGTGAGTGTGCTTGTTTGGTGTTTGTCAAATTTGAGTCCTCGAATCGAGCGGAGGCCATGCTTGACCACAACCGTGTTCGTGTGCTCGAAGCGGAAGCTGTGGGGAGGAAGCCGATTGCTTCGCTTCGGGACCAAGTTCCGGTGTGCTACAGGGATAGTTCTTGCACAACCGACATTGGTAGGAAGTAGGATTCTGGAACGAACTATTTAAGATTACAAGGGGTACAAGAACTGGTAAGATGACAGCAAAACTTCCGCACAATCACACAACTTTTGATGGTCATATTTTGTAGCGTAAGCGGATGTGGGGCGTATAATACGGGAAGTACATGGGAACGGTTTTTGATGCCAAGCAACCTGGTCTATTTTGATTATGAACCACGTTTTTAGTCCCAGCGTAATGGGGATCGAAATTAAATTTAAGGTACTCAATTAGGGGATTAGGATTTGTTTTGTTCATATCCCAGGAAACTACGATGCAATTATTATAAAGGAACTCGACAAACCTGGTACTCATCTTTCCGAACCCTTTACAGTTTTGCTTTGAACTATTTCCCCAACCATTTCAAACATGTCAAAACTCCGCATTACGCTCGGCAATGATTTGTTTGATTTCTTAACGGTTGATGGTTTCGCAGCAAACGAGCAAAGCACAAAGAGGATATTTGTGGCAGGATCTGATCTGTGTACGCATGTATAGATACAAACACACTCCGAGGAGGTGGCGGGTTTACTGATGAGATGAAATATGACGGTGGCAGTAGGGATGTGGAAATGTAGCAAACTAATTATGAGAGAAAGTCGTAGAAAAGCCTTCATCATTGCAGAATACGACTCGGGCGAGGGATATGATTATAATAATATAAAATATACGTCGGTTTTCCGCATGTGGGGAGATGTTTGCCGTACATAACGTGAGCTTCATTTGACCGGCGGTAAGCACCAACGGACTCAGTTTCCAGCAGTTCAAAAGTCTTTCACATACCGGTGACTCTACCCCTTAAAAGACGAGACACTGTTTGCACTACAGCGAGAACTACAGTCATCAACGTCGGACCACATCGTTGTATCGATGTAATCCTTTTTTATATAAGCTGTTACTTCATGCTTCAGTTGCTACTTTTTTTGGCGTAATCATCTTCGCGGGATTGAATAAAGCTTTGGAAAAGAGGATACTCGCAGAAAGAAGCTTAAGAAAATACTTTGCAGCTGTACTGCAGCAAATTTTCGTGCTTCTATCACTCAAAGATGTTGCTTCCATGTGCAAAACCCTTTATTTTGCTAATATCTCCTTCTGTATACTTGTGGTGTTCAAAGTCGGATGTTCAAGTAGGTACAGCAGGTGCAACAACTCCAGTAGATGCAAGAAATCATAAGCGACTCAGACCGGTTGGTGCAACGAGTTCGAGTCGGATCGGGCCAAGGTGGGTTCACTCTTCGATCACATTTCTGATGGCACACTCTTTGATTGGGCTGGAATATTCCTAAACACAGTTGCAAAATAACAATAGCCACCACGTATAACTATCTTTCTGATATTTTTTCAGAACTTCTTTTAGATGCTAAACTAAACTTATTCTCTAAACTAACTCCCCGTCCCCAAAGCACACACTGCTTTTATAGCTTCCGCTTGTTTTCCCTATGCTCCGCGTTACCCGCCGTAGCCGAGCTTTCTCTCTTCACTCATGCTCTCACGATCTTATAATTGATCTTTCCTTCTTGCACACGTTCCGCATCTCGGACAATCGGACTTACTCAGCACGATTTAAAAAAAAAACGTTCTAAATGACAGCTTTTCACTGTAAAAATCAAAATCATCGTGTATGTGAACCGTCGTAACCCGAGGGGGTTGTATTTCGAGGATCGTCTGCATATGAAATTCGGCACATTATACCTAGTCATTGGAAAGACATCATCTGTTTACTCAATTGAACATTTCTCACTCACGTATTTTAGCAATAATATTGGTAGTATATACAATATAGGGAATATATATATAGGTAGCATATACAATACAATTATTAAAAATTAATCAAAAGCTTTGTTAACTTCATCATTTGAAGAATAATTTTATCAGCACAAGTAAAAGTGGTTAACTGAAAAAAATCGTCATTGATTACATTGAGGTTAAAAAAAATGAATAAAACTTAAAAAAAATTTGTACACAACCATAGAATAAATTATATCACTAGCAACAATTACGACTGAAAGATCAACTACTTTCATTACAATCTTCGCACCTCATTAACGGTTTAACGATTGAAAAGATAAGTACCTACGTTTAACAGGTTGCAAAGTCAAGCTAAAGCCTGGTTTATTATAAGGTCTTTAATTTGGTCATTAATTTGAGTCGTTTTACGCACGCACGCGTGCTCTGATGCAAATAAAACGTTTGTAAGCAAAAGCGCTACACAAATCAAAACATTCGTCCGTCACAAATCCTAAACATCATAAGGGAACCTAATCTGTGTTAGCACCAATATACGACTGGTTTTAGATCCCCAAATGGGGAAGGATTCTCACGGGTCACACTCGTGGAATTAGCACTGGTTTATTTAATACCAGCAAGAGGCTCATGCTACGTTATTCCATTTCAATTCATCCCGTTTCCAAGCTACGCACGAGTAGCAATGATCTACACTGTAAAACATGTGGGACGTCTTTTTCACTTGTTCCTTTGTTTTTTTTTCTCTAAATATCACCAGCGCTATATTGGTTAAGCCAGCTAAGCTTAATCGAAAGCCAACGGCACATTAAATCGCTTGCACTGGAATAGCATCGTGAAGTGGATTGAAAATTTACACTGATTGAAAAAACAGTTTGATCACTCCCTCGTACACACCATGGTCATGGCCTTGAGTGACTTTCGTAAAGGGATTAATTTGTTGAATTAATGCCAACCTTACATCGAGCGGGTGGTTCCCGTGCTGGTGAAAATGTTTGCATTTCTTTAGACAGGTTACCAGCTTGATTCCATTTATCGATTTACGCTTGTTTCGAGTTTCCGATAGGAATGCAGGCAGTTACGCTACGGTTAAAACCAGAAGGTTTTGATGATTGTGGAAACACGGTTGGGCTAGCATTGAAAAAAAAGTATTACTGACTGGTTGGCGTTTTGCGTTCTCCTTTTGCTGTGGAGTTTTTTGTGGTTTCTTTTGGGTGCGATGTCGTGATGGAGCTGATGCCACCCTGGTGCTAAGCTTTTCGTGCTTATAATCCAATGGTTTTTCTTTTCACCCGTCCTTTCTACCTATTTGAACCAATGCCAACCAACGCTTTTGTCAAAGGACTCACCTAGATTTAAATACGAAAGAAAAAAAATAAGTTGCTTGTCGCATACTTTGCACCACACTAGTGAGCGAGAGGAAATTGCTGGTTCAGTTTAAGAAAGTTTCTTTGCAATTCAAATGAAATCGAAATAAATTGATTGAAGCGCAAACGAGAAATAGGAGACATCCAATAAAGCAGTTTTTTTAGAAGAATTAGCGCTAACTTTTCCACCAACAACCTTTATGGACGATTAGATGTTGTTATTTTTTTATTTATTCTGCTTTGTGTTCAAGAGTTTTTTACACACTATCACTAAAAAAAACATTCCCGTTCATTTGCTTTTGTGTCCGATTAAATGAATGCTTTTAGCATTTAAGCTGTTTTAGCATGTGGCCTACTTTTCCAATCGCTTTGCTTCTTCAAAATTAGTTCATGTGTAACGAAAATTTAAAGCTGATGATACCAGCTCCTATGCTAGCAGAAATTGTTCTTGAAAATAGCTGAAACAAAAATCCCCAGCAAACATTCCACCCTCCTGATTCGCAGCATGTTTGCGTGCGATGTGTTTCAGCGAACACCGTGACCCTTGGGGGTGTGAGTGAGAGTGCTGCTTATTTCTTCAGTGGTAAAAATTTGGCTTTCTTGTTCGGCGGTAGTGCAAGGAATGCTGTTCCGTGAATGGTTTTCGTTCTGTGGCATTCATTTTTCTTTCAGAAGTCAACTGACAAGTGGAATTCACTCCATCATAATGTGCACATACTGGGTCTATATTTCACTTCAAAATCTTCAAATATCAACGACTTTGATTACGTAGAAAGTATAACTTTATCAACTTTTATGTTCTCGGTTCAACAAGGTTACTCGGTTCAACTTACTACAAGTGATGGTGGTTTATGTGAATGGAATGGGAAATGTTTTATTGGACATTTCTTTCAAACAGATGCTCGAAACAGTGCTCGAATGAAAAAAATCTCAACACGTTATCATCGTAAACCTGTCAATCACATGCAAATAAAAATCCATACTGTTTTTCTTTTTTCTTTTAGTTTATCTTCGTTACAAAAAACTACAAAAAGCGCCAAAACAAACATAAGAAGCAAAAACTTCTTGCTTTAAAATGCTTTGTTTTCCCTTTTTAAGTGTTTTATCTTCAATGAAACAACAAGTATGGAAGAGTTATTTTTTTATACTTTGAGCGTTGAGAATACGCATAAGGCTCCGAAAATTGAGTTGCACTTTGTTGAAGCAAGAAAGTAAACACAATAAAAGTTGTGTTTTCTTTTTGAAAAGTAACAAATACGGATAACGGTCTGGTACCTTCGTACACACATTAACAAACAACCCCACATACATCCACACAAACAGAGGAAAGCGTCATGTGTCATGTAAAGACGAACGTACAAGAATGCATTACAACTGGCAGCTACTCATGGAAACGGTGTCGGGAGGAGTACGGTACACACAAAGTGAGAGTAAACAAGACTTTTTTCCCTGGCCGACATCGTGCACTCCCACGGGTACGGGAAAATCAACGACCTTTGGGATAACGTGAGGCATGCTTTTTTACTGGGGCTGAGGACTCTACGTCCTTGATCTAAGTTCCATGCTTTCATGCCCTTATCAGAGGCTATAGAAAATTATTTGAATTATGCTGCAAATACTTGGTATAACTCTCTTCTTTCTACTCTTTTCTTTAAGATTAATGTGAACTGGTTTTGAAAATAAGTGTAATCGTTTAAAGTGCCTTTCTCTGGTTTGAAGAAAAATTTAAAAAAATTGTTTTATCAATTATTGGTTCTTCTTCTATTTTGCATAACATCCTACGTGGACATGCTTACAAGCTTTTGAGACTTAATTCATTACCACACAGCCGGATAGTTAATCCTCGTTACGGGGAGACGGTCCATTCTAGGTTTTAACCCATGACGGGCGTGATATTGAGTCGTACGAGTTGACGAATGAACCACGGGACCGCCTACACTTACTACTTATTTACTCTTTTTATGCAATTTTTTTTAAAATAAAGTTGATCAAAACATTTAATGAAACTATGACACTCACCGTGCGTCTTTGCTGATACGTAAAAAAAAATGTGATTGATTTCCACATTCTCGTCGATGTCCACCTCAAAACTAACTTCCTCAAAATAGAGTGGGTAGCGGGACCTTGTTTGATGGATTTAGTAACTGAAAGGAAAACAAAACACACATAATCTAATCAGTTTGTTGTTTAAAGTTTTGCACTTAAACTGTGTGCTAAAAATATAAGTAAGATTGCATTTGCCCAAGAAAACGCCTCAACGTTGGATCCTATCTGGAAGCGATTTGCAAACGAAACGAAAGACCGGCAGAATATTTAAATTTTGTTTTTATTGTCGTGTTTTTTCCGGCATCCAAACAGTTACCGCATATGTCACTAACCCAACCGATTCCGGCTCGGACGCTTTCAAACATCAATAACCACTAATGGAAAACCGGTAACGATAAATTTCGAATTTTCGGCTTACATTACGGTCTCCAACCATGGTAATTGCAATGTGAAGTTACTCAACTTATAAAAAATTGGATGGAGAAAGTGGTCGGACCAGATCCAGCGAATGTAACAGATAGAATTTACGAAACCTTCACAGACCCACCACCCAAAAAATTCAATTGATCGTTTCATTGTCGGTGGGAATGGATCCATAATGGAAAAAATCCTAACTCCAAACATAGATATCCATCGACCCGCTAGCGTACGGTTATTCGCACGTTCCAACTGAGCTTGTGATTCGGTGCAATTGCAATCTCTGTGCGAAGTCGCATGGTATCATGACACTGTTGGTTGTATTGAACTTCCTGCTATCTTTCTTATGGACAATGTGTGCCAAGAAATGCAGCTCACCACAAAATTTGAACCAATTTATAATTCATGTTCTACTACCATTATGTCTGTCTTCGATTCGTTTCGTGCGATACGATGGTGACATACGCGATATGGCGATGTGGCGAGGTACTATACCATAAAAATAGCATGACATAAAGTTCGATGCAAAAAAACGTTCCCATCTGGGTTCAATTTGGAATTTCTGGTTTTCTTGAATTAAATTTATGCTGATAAATTTTTTCGTGTTTTTTTCCGCAACTTTATATACATTTTTAAATTTTACGTTGGAATGAATCCCTTCAAAGACTCGTGTTTGCTTTCTTGCTTTTGGCTTGTTGCTATTGAATTTGTATGTTCTTAGTGACTTGAGGTCAATTTTGTCTCAAACCTACTACTAAAACACTCTTGAATAGAATGTTATACTTATTGGCTGGTAAATAAAACAAATCTCATAGAATATATTTAATTTCTTTAATGTTTCATAAACCAATATCAATAGTAGTATGATCCCCTACATGTTATTTGTTTTATGCTTTTGAATATAATTTAAATTTTATTACGGCAAGTTTAGTCCACTCGATAGTAATTTTTAAATTTGTTGTGTTATGACTGATTGATTGCTGTTATCGAGTAGCTATTAGCAACCACTTTCCACAGTAAAAAATAGTTCAAATCTGCAATTTAAAATTGTCTATTTTTCCATACAACTTATTCTTCTTCTTTGGCTCAACAACCGATGTCGGTCAAGGCCTGCCTGTACCACTTGTGGGCTTGGCTTTCAGTGACTAATTGATTCCCCCCCATAGCAGGATAGTCAGTCCTACGTATGGCGTCGCGTTCTATTTGGGGATTGAACCCATGACGGGCATGTTGTTAAGTCGTACGAGTTGACGACTGTACTACGAGACCGGCTTTTCATACAACATTTGCCGCTAAATACGAAAAAAATTGTGAAACAAAATCTGCATTAAACCAAAAAAGCTTTCTTTAAAAGTGGCTGCTTGTTATTTGTTGTTGCTGATCTTTGCTCATCATGTGCGTTAAATTTGGATCGAGTGATTCGAGTTATTTGACAAAAAAAAAACCACACACCAGTTGTCTTACTTAAGTAAGTAAGTAAAAAAGTAAGTGGATAGTGGAGGTGCACGGCTAGAAAACGAGATTCATCAAATTGTTGCTGAGGTGTGAGATAGCGAATCGATGCCTTGTGATTGGAATCTCAGCGTGATATACCCCATTTACAAGAAGGGAGATAGGTTGGGAATCCCTGTCTTGGGTTGGGAATCCGCTCTTAAGGAATACCGAACAAAGTGACTAGTTAAAATGGCGAGAGAGAGAGAGAGAGAGAGAGAGAGAGAGAGCGAGAGGTTCATCTGTGAAATCAATAGATATATAAATAAATAAATATATAAATAAATTAATAAATTAATAAATACAAAAAAAAATAAAAAAAAGTTATTAAATAAATATAAAAACAAATAAATCAATAAATAAATAAACAATAAATCAATCAATGAATTGATAAAAAATAAATGAATCATATAATTTATAAGTAAATAAATACACAAATAAATAAATAGATACAAAAATAAATAAATAATGTTGATTGTCCGCGATGAATGAAGTACACCATAACCCGTATGTACGGATAAAACACCAGGCGCCTCCATGACACTCTAGATTAATGACCATCCATTGGCATCGGTATTTGTGTTCATGGAAACGTCTGTTGAGAATAAAATATGATGAAAAGTCTCCGAAGGACCAATCTGGCATGTTCTGTGTGTATTCAATCAATCCACCAATACCACTGCCGACACCATCAATGTTCCTTATTTCAATCGAACTCTCAGAAGGATAGCTGTGGAAATGGTAATAAAATGCGTCATCTGCCAGATAAAGTACATCAAAAGCAAATGGCCACTTCGAATACAGGGGTTTTCACTTGATTTCGCCAGCGTAGCAACATGTAACGTGACCGCAGCAATCAACAGGAAAACGACATTAGTTGTTTTTTGAACGTCATCATGCTTAAGGCGTTTAATATCACAAGTGCGCTGCACAATATCACAATTCTAGTATTACGGATTTGAACAAGTATTAAATTAAATTAGTATTAAGTAAGTTCAAACCAAACGGATTCAGGTAAATTGGTAGCTAGAAAAAATGATTGATTATAAGTTTTTGAGGAAAAAACCACAATACTTTTTCACATAAATAGACCATTATAGAGGACGACCTATACCTGTACCTAATATCTGTACCAAACTCTGTACTTTCGAATTTCAGGTGTGTGCATTACATTGGAAACATTTTTAGGCGCTAGTAAATGATCGCTTCAAGCCGCAAAATCCTTTGTGATATTGTGTACCGCCCTTGTGATATCAAGTGTGAAAGTTTTCTTAAGCGTGATGACGTTCCGAAAACAACTGATGTCGTAGTCCTGTCAATTCCTGCGGTTGCAATAAATGTTGCTAAGCGTACGAAATTAAGTAAAACCCCCTGCAAGATGAAAATAAAGCCTGACCAGCTAGGTGAATGATTGAATATGTGTGATCTACGCCTCATGGCCACCCTAAACATTTTATTAACGCGACATAAAATCGTCTTCGGCAACCTCGCCTGGATGATGCTGCTATTTAGCGTTGCGCAGGACACTTTCTCGCACTTTTTATGTGCATTTGCTTGCCAGCATCTGCACTCTCTTTCAATCTCTTTCTCTTAGCTGACCCAATTATTAGAAATGGTTCCATGATTAGGCCGCCGTCAAGCAGAAAAAAACGAGGTTGAGGTTAATCAATTTTGCGATGGAATTATATTTTATTTGACGACCAACCATTAAAATGGCTCCCATGACTATATCTGTAACTTGTGGTGTGATAGTCGGGTCTGGGAATAAAGGCCGGGCTACATTGATCGTACTCCGTAGTGTAATTTCGATTTTCACTAGCGCATCTGGTGGCGGCTGTACGAAGCATTTTGCCAAACAATTTCGAGCCGCTCCAGAAAATACGTTATTTTTCCATGTTTTTTACTGTATCTGGACTGGAAAAGCTTTGTAATTGATAGATAAATATGTTGTGCAAGTATTTCAGTCGTTTTCGCATCAAAAAACGGTAAAAAACAACTTAAATTTGAGATCCGGCACGACCATTCCCTCGACGACCAAAAAAAGCTTCCTCTAGCCGCCGCCAGATGCGCTAGTGAAAACCAAAATTACACTACGGAGTACGATCAATGTAGCCCGGCCTTAAGCTATTAAAAACTTTTCAGAAGGACGGCAGAAGCTGATGGTCACGCATTAACGCCTCGGCGGAAATGGTTTAGTGATACCACGCTAAAATGAATGAAGCTACCACATGTTTTTTTTTTCTCTGTTCGTTCTAAAGGCCGGGCTACATTGATCGTACTCGCAAGTGTAATTTTTATATTCACTAGCGCATCTGGCGGCGACCAGCGCAAGCTAGATGTGGGTATAATTTAAGTGCCAACATTATTCATGCTTGGTGTCTCATCAAGTTTCGACCAGGCTACCTGTTTGCCGTAGGAAATGTTGATAAACGTCCATAAATTGCAACAAAGTAGGTCGTTAATTGTTGTTGTTGGACAAATCGTCATTCATACAAAGCGCTGGGCAACATTTTTCCCATCTTCCATTCTCTATCCATCATTGGGTAAAATTATAGCCTCCTCGACCCAAAACGTTTTTTGACAGATAAATTATGCCAGCATTTAGCTTCCACCCGTCACCGCTAGATGGCGTACGCGTTCACAAAAATTATACTACGGAGTACGATCAATGTAGCCCGGCCTTAAGAGTGGCTGGAGAGAGCAGTTGAGGTGAATAATTTTTTATGTTTTATCAATAAAGTTATTAACATCTTTTTTACGGAACGATAACATTCAGATCAAGAGACAAGACTAAATGTGTGTATCTGTTGAATGAATGTTTGGGGAATCAGAGGAAGCTATTTACCAATTTTGATACTTTGCGTTCTCCAACCGTTAATGCCCTTGGTCTTTGTGTAAAGAAATGCATAACTGTATTTTAAAATAACAAAACTCTATTTAATTTAATTTAGCTCAATTAGAATCATTCAAAGAAAACAGAAATGGAATATAAGCGATCACACCTTTTCTCTTGGTACTACAATTTATAACCATCATATCAGGTTCATTCATTTGTCTCCGCGTACATGTTCGCCAATTTTTTACTAGACTTCCTTTTTGATCCAATTGCGTCCATCGTCCAAAAGCCGCCAGCTTAAAAACAACAACCCAATCGAGCACAACGACAACTGGGATAAACACATGATTCTTTATTTTTCACATCTAAATACAACACACTGCCACAGACATAGATACATTTCTGCTTTTATTCGCGTAGCTACCCAAAACAAAAACTGCAGTGCTGTGTCCGAAGGCAACAAAGCGCCCAGAAAAGAATTAATAAAAGAAAAAAGTAATATTCTACAGCTTCCTTTCTCTACCGTGGCTCTCACTGCACTACAGCTCTTGGGGTTTTTATATTTTCTACGGTATGGTTGTTCAACCAGCGATGACATTTTTGTGCAATAAACAAACACTAAGTGGAATTAATTGAATAAAAAATTGCATCAATTTATTGAAGTGGTGCACACTTTCCGTGTTCTGTCCCTGTATAAACTTAGAATGGAGTGTTTTGTGCATTTTCCTGCCACTTTTCCGAAACTCCTCTATTGTTTTGTTTTATTTTTCGTTGAGCCAGGCGACCCGGGAGCGTTCTTCAATTTGTGTTATTGTAGTGTTTTCCGTCTTTTTATTTGTTTATTAGCTTCTGGAATGTTTTAAGCACGTCCGAAAGAAAAATAAAAGACGGAAGAAGAGAAAATAAATGCAGCCCTTGGGCCCTGTGGGTAGGAAGAATCCTTTACCATGGCAGGGAAACAGTCAGCAAGAAAATATGTTGCCGTTAAGGAAGTGTTTCCATCACTGATTATGTAATGGTGCGATGATACAAAGAAAACTGTGATAAAGAACCCACCGATTTCTATGGGGTGCTGGCTGATCGAGTAGTTGCCTATGCTAACCACCCTTTGCTTGAACAGTGCTTAAAGAAACATTTTTTAAGTTTAGAGTGAAGGAAGTTTATATTTTTCACTTCTACTGATGTGATTGGATTCAGATGCAGTCATGAATAGACGAAAAATATACTTCGAAATGGTTTGTGGAAATATTGCTTTGACAAACTGGTACCGCACTGTTTTCGTTACTCTTATTGCCAACATACACTCAAATACATTTATTTCGGTACCAAAGTGTGACAGCGGCACAGAGATGTTTTCCGAGGGCGGTTTTTGTTTTTTTGCTCAGCCGATTTTCCAAATGATTCGGATACTTTCTTGTCACATTTTCAACCTCACGGTCAGCAACACCGTTTGCTTCCACCGCGAGAACTTTCGTTTTCCGAAATGAGTTCAGGCTTGAGTGAGAAGAAACAAAACCGGACACCTGATCATCCTTTTCCGAAAAGGACTTCATGTGTGGGCGAGCAGGACGAGCATCTAATAGTGGTGATTTATCTTCCACCCGTTATTTCAATTTAGGAGTTGACCCTTTTTTTCTTCTCTTTTTCGTGAAGCTGTTCATGATTTGATGCAGGAAACTGCATCTTTTTAACAGGTGGACATTAGTTTTTGGTGAGATTTTGGACTGTTGCATTGTGGGTTCTATTTTGTTGACGGGGTTGCTAGGATTTGTAGATATCGATCTGTTTTACACAAAAAATGGGATGTGAATTTTTATTCTGTTTCCAAGATTCTGGTTTCTTGCTATATTAAAAAATATTGTGATTGTAATTTGTGTAATTTGCATCGCTTTTAAAAACCACTACACAAACCTTTTTTGTTGGAACTTTGTCTTAAATATTATTAAATTTATGTAATGACATTCAATAACATTCCAAAAAAATTATAAGGAAATGTTTTATTTTTTTTTAGAAATCGAATCCCAATCTAGCCCATCAGCTTGAGTGGATTCTTTCAGTCGTATTAATTAAGCAGAAGCTAACCTCTTCAACTCTCCAGAGGCACACTGTAGCATATCTGCTATACAGAACTTATTATAATACACACTATCAGCTATAGACACATTGTAACACATTTTAGAAAGCCAAACCACACCATTGTAACACATTCATTTTAACACATTCAGCAAATCAGATCATACCATAGCACCGCAACCGGAAGAGTTCAGGCCGTCCATTCAAACAAATAACAGACGTGACACACTTATCAAAAACAACCGAAACGGGCAACATAAGCAATTCAAGCGTTACTGCGGTAAAGTGGACAATCAGAGAACGCATAGCAACTTATTGCTAAAAGCGCAGTGTAGGCAAAGATCGACGAACGCACCCGTTCTTTAGCTAGAACAGTTTATACTTTCCAGAACCTTCGTAAAAACATAGACACCTCACTCCAATATAATGTACAAATTGCACCTCATATCAATAACCTTTAATTAGGACAAAAACACATTCCAAAACCAAATGTACGAAACTTATTGAGTATAAATAAAACCAATTCCGACCGTGGCAAGTCAGATTCGTTCGGACTGCCAAGATAGGACGTTACGCTTCCTAAAAACTTCGTGTACCAACTTATTTCATGAGTTTAGTTATGTCCCCCTACCCAAGGTAAGGCTTCTAAACTCCAACATTTCCAGTAAGGGAAACTCCTTCCGGGTTTCCATGATCGCCTGGACGATCAAATCAGTCCGCTTCGAATAGTTTGTTCCACCTCAGCTCATGTCAGTAAAGACTGACTCCCCGCAAAAACGGTGCACGACGGCCCCGCGTACGTTCGATCACATTACAACACGCTTGATCACTATTCACTAGGGACACTTCATAACTGGTCGGTTCACACGTGTACTAATATTTATCGACGTTGTTGTATTATGGCGATCGATTACGAACGAAGCCCCATTCGGGTGGTGCTCGGAGCGATCTTACGCACGATAGACCCCGCACATTAAGTAATTGTCCCCAGTCAGTATAAAAAAAACAAACCCAGGACGAACCGATATAATGAAGGATTGCTAATTAAAGTACCCTCATAATCTGGTTTCCCTTTGCCTCGAGCAGAGGGGTTCCTGGGGCAAATAAGAAAAGCATAGGCTAAAATGTAGCTGGGCAGATAGTAAACAGGATCCAGCGGATCGTTGCCGAGGAAAGGAGACTGAAAGTGACACTGGCAAAAGGTGCACTTCGGCATTACGTGCTCGTGCTTACTGCCCAGGGAATAGAGTTTTATTGGACGGCAATATCAACAATACTGGCTCATGACTGTGGCTTCATCCGGGTCGGTTAATAGGCCGCTCCCGAAATTCCATTAACTTACCCGCTCGGAAAAATGTGGCTTAAGCGGCTCTGTAATTTTGAGCCCATAGAAGGTGGTGCCGAGAGTATCGAGTGTGACCGGTTGTTGGAATACGACCCTAGGTTAGAATTTGCCCGAAAAGGCCGGCAAGGTTTATTTGGGCTCTGATTTACCAGAGCGTTTATGGTCGTTTGTTTTGCATGATGAATCCAATGTCGACGTGCGGTGTGGGTTCATTTAATGTTTTTTATTTAGCTTTTGTTTGTTTTTTTTTCTTCTTTTCTGTATTGACTTGAAAGCTATCCGGGTTTTATTTTCTAATTTTGATGCTTGGTTGGGCATTGAAGCTGGCTCATGCAAATAGATTCATTTTTGAGGCGCTTGCTAAAGAGTACAACATGTTTGACATAATAATAAAGGTATGTGGTCCATTCAAACCTGGGCAGGGACGGAATGCTAGGCTAACCAGGAGGTAGGCCCGTCCTGCACTACCGACCTTTACATGTTATTTTTTTACGCCAAGCCCACCAACATTGTATTGAAAAAATCATCAGTAGCTTCAGTATGGTTAATGATATCTTAAAATTTGATGAAATTTGATTTGATGAGTTAATGATAATTTAATAAGATGATCTAACAAAGATCTTAACATTCAAACAATGCACGAGTTACAAATAACAACGTATCGACCATCTTCGGTAAACATGGTCTTTGATGAAAATGGGCATATTGGGTGCAATGCAAAGTTATGGAAATAATGAACACATTACATGGTGAACAGTTTAAACTATTTAAGCACTTCCAGGAAGGGTTTACCTTGTCATGGATGAAAGCTAATTTATAAAAAAAATATTCACCTGATGGTACTTTGCCTTTGATATTTCAATACATTAAATATCGCTCAAACAACCTAGAATCTCAAGAATGGACCTACCATCATACAGTAACTTACATTCTCGGACAGACTGTGGACAACAAGTGATTGACGATGGTGAAAAGTTGTGCCCGTCTTTTTTTTTTTGTATTCCCTTGTTACCATCGTTCGACATAGCCTTCATGCCTGTGTAAATCTTCGCAAACACACAAACAGATGTACACTCGTTTGGCTACAGCACATCTTGAACAGTCGACATCTGCACTGAGTGTTTTGATACGTGGCGTGTTGGGGTGCAATATTGAGCGTAAGAACGGGGATGGGTGGCTAATTGCAAAAAACTATCCGGTTCTATTTGGCTAAAATCTTTCCATCCGATTATGCATAAAATGTGCAAACCAGTTGGGCTAGAAAGTATTGTTTCCGGCTGGTATGACAAGCAATCGATCGATCATGGACAACGCTCCCTGGTGCGAAAAATGATGGAATAAAACACCAAAAGTATTTGCATGACGTGAAGAAAAAAGGAAAAAGTGCAATTTTATCCTTTCGAATGTATACACACGAACATACATATACACTGATGGACTCGGATGCAGACACGTATAAAACGCTTTCTGCATACCTTTTTGCCGTGAAAAACATTCGTCATTCACCGGACCACCATTCATTCGCCATCTCACACCGGAACACCTCGAAGGTCAAAGTTGACAAATCATTGCAGAGGGTGATAGTATAACGACGTTTGAGCGATTCCTTGTGACCAGTAGCATGTCTGGCTGGCGAATGAATCATGTGGCGACTGAAACTCCGGGGATGTATGGCATAAACAAGTAAAATCCAGATGACGATAATGTTTTAGCGCCTGGTGGCAGCAACACAATCATTTGACGTTTTCACGTGTAACGGGTGACTTTGAAGTAGGGTATACTGTGCTGCTTAGCGGGAAGTAGAGCGAAACCAGTTACTTTCAAGAGGGTTTGTGCTGTACTCGACGGAAAATCAATTCTTTTTTAGTTTTAACAAACAATTTTTTTAAAAACTGGCATTGCACTTGTTAGTAGCTTCCATTTTGAATTAAATGTACTTAAATACCTTTAACCTACACTGTATTTAAATGACTTTGAGAACAAGATAATACTATAATTTAATTTTGCAGCATCAGTAGATTTGTCGTTTTAAAAACTCGTTAAAGTTGGCTTTTTTTGCTGATGCTATCTTCTTTTACTACATTAATTCCTTATCCATTATGGTTCATCGGGTTCTTTATTGCTTCTAAACAGACACCAACAATGGCCGACAGCATTTCTCGCGTGGAATTTCTGTTTTATATTATCCTCTTTGTTTAAGTTCACTGCAAACCCTTGTCCACTGAATCTTCAACCGAATTCCATTCCGTTCACCATAGAAATAGAGTATACGGTTGAAACCAACGATGCAGCACTATGCGATGCGTCTATGTGTGTGCGTGTGTGGGTTTGCTCGGAATGTGGCTCTTATCTGTTTGCTGATGGACTTATAAATCATTAGAACTGGCTTGCACGGTAAAAAACAATACATAATGATGATTGATTACTTCGGATTCCAAAAAGCTGAGGAAAGTTTGTGATCGTTTGTCGCAATCGCCTAGGAACGGGTTATCTTTTGGCTTGACGTTTGCCAAATCCGGTCAAAAGCGCTGGAGCAAACGTGGAGTGTACGGTTGACCCGGGGAGCATCTATCAGTTAGGCGAGTCAGAAGTCGGTTTGTGCGCCAAATTTTTGCTCCTCTGTAAGTGATACTGTTGCTGGACTTTGGAGGATACGTGAACCAGTTTGATTGTTGCTTGGTTAAACACTGATGAGTGTTGGAGAGGTTGGGTTTGGAAATCCTTCCACGAGGGCATATTGAGTATTGTACGAACAAATGGTGTTATAAACGATTGCGTCCACAAATTTGAAGCAAAGCTCATGGCTGAGTGTAATTTTGTGTTTTACAAATATTCTGGCTGCTTCGGTTTGGCTGTTACAAGCCGTCACTTCTGCACACTGTACCGCTTGTTTTATTTGACCTCCCTGAATATACAGAAACCTCAGAGACCAATTTTTAGCAAAACTCAAATGTTTGCTGTTGTTAAATGTGTATTTAAGGAATGTAATCAGAACCAAATAATTTCCCCCCCCCCCACCCATGACCATCGATGTTCCCTTGAACCGCCATAGCTGTCTGCTTGTAAAGTTTGGTTGTGTATTCGCAAGGTAGTTTATGACTTAATAAGGATTGGCTGAGTTGGTAATGTGGTTTTTTAATGTAATAATAGAATATTTGAAATTATGGTAAGAGTATGAGGAAAGTTTATTGTGGTAAGCCCATTTCAATTGAAAATTGTATTCCTCTGCACTTTATCTAAAACATTTACGGGCGAATTGAAACAGAAATCATGCCTGCGAAAACGAGGGCAAAATCGATTCATCCTATATGCAAAAATTATCACCTAACATGCCGTTTTGGTTGTTTGAGTTTAATTTCAACTATTATAAAAATAGATTGAAACTGTTAGTCGATCATAACCACTCGTTTTTGGTATTGGCATATTAATCGCGAAGTAGCAATTTGATTGGAAATGGGCAACTATAGATTTTTACACGTATAAAAAATTATGTTTCATTTTCACCATCACGTAATAGATGAAAATCACGTAATATATTATTCGAATCCAAGAAAGGATGCAACTGTGGAAGTGGTATTTTTAATTGTGTTTTGATTAATCCTTTTCTTTGTTATTTCTTTGTGAAAGAAGATAAGGCTACTTGCTTACAAAAAAAAAAATAGTCCCAGCAAACCATTTCCTTCCCTGCCGATAACGAATGCACTCACAACTTCTAAATTATATTACTGAAGCTATAAAATTATTCTCTGTATAAAATATATTTATTCTGCTGAACATATGTTTTTGCTGCATGCATGTGAAATAGCACTCAAAGCTCTGACCTATGAGCAGAAACGGTGAGGTCTAAAAAACTGACAAAGTAAACAATTCCCTCTCTTGTGTTAGAAACAGTGCAAACAACGAGACCAACCGCCGAAAATATAACACGTGCGCAAACAATTTCATGCCGGTCGACTGCTCACGAAGGTGATGGCAACAGTACAAATGCGCCACCGTTGCCGTTTTTAATGCTGTGTTGTATGATTACTAAATAAACCAGCCCCATGCTCAGATGGTCCATGTCAAATTTTTCTATGTAGATCTGTTTCAAGCTCGTTCGACATTACACTCCACGCATTTCTCTGCCGTCCATATGGACAAATAAACCATAAAAAATTTCAAAAAACAGACAGAAGTCGATATATCTTCTCGACCTTAGACATAATAGTCAATGGTAGTCATGTTAGTTGTGGTAGTCATGGTTCCTGGTGGTAGCAAAATGTGCAGAATAAAATGCTACACACTTGCATGCAAAAAAGCCCACGTACTGTTGAGCAGAATTCAATCAGTGCGGGTGGTTGTTTGCGCTGTTTAGATCCTGGTTCTTTGGAACCTGCCTGTGGCTGCTATTGAACGCGAATCGACCGGCATTGCAGGGTTGCCAATAACAACGACAGATGTTTCAATCTCTTTATCAAGATCAAACCTACAGACTGGCATCTTCGATTTGCTGATAATTCTTGCATGCCGCTCGTGCGCGTACTGTGAGTGGCATGATTTTATTTGAATGAGGTTCATCCAGGCATTTCTATGATGAAACGGTGCGACGTCATCTCACAGCGAAACAAAAACCACCTCGTAACTGTTTTCGATAAAACCTGTTCCTCAGTGTACATTTGCGTTTTTCTTGTTGCCTGTGTCAAACACACGTTCCGCACACTCTGCGCCACTGGCTGCAAAACCTTTATCGTGATGCCGGGATATGCGATATGGATGTGAAAGTTGTGACAGAACAAGGCGTAAAAAGGGGCTTCATTTTTTCTCTGTGCTCTGCTGTGTATTTATTTTGGGAATTTAAAGGCGATGAGCGTTTCCTTAATGGTATTGAGAAGGTAAGAAAATGTAAGTTAGGTGAAGCTTTATTTCGTAAACTTAGCGTTTTATATAAATTATTCATTAACTCGTTCAGCCCGGCGTTGATTTTCAACAACTTTCCGTTGCACCGGCATTTATAACCCAGACGGTTGGGTTTGAACCAAACATACATGTAGTGAAATAGAGCTGCTGTGAAATAGAGCTGATAGAGTGTGTTTGTGTGAGCTAAAACGCGCCAACGTTCGTAAACAATTAATCATAGCAAAAGCAGGTTAAGAATTAAACGGTGTTCCGGTGTTCGCAAATCCTGTTTTTCTGTCACGCATTCTCCATCCCTGGGAATGTCCCGGTGAGCAAATACGAAATGCAAAAACCACCAAATTTTCCTTCACTCACTCACTCACTAACTCGCAGATGCAAATCAAACACAAACTCATCGACGTTGCAGTTTTCCAGGTTCAAAGGTTTTTTGTTGATACCCATTTGCGTCACTAGTTTCAGCATTATATTTGCTATTCTGCGCACCACATTACCTGATTGTGTCAAATAAATAGACCACAAAATAGCAAACGAATCTCACTTTAACACCTACCACATCACCGATGCAGAGTCACGGTGTGCTGCTTTTGGTTTTGCGCGTTTTCTATCGTGACCTAGCAAAACTTACCGCTAAGCTAACAAAGTGTATGTTTTAGTACGAATTGCGGCCACACTATGCAGGTGTGGAATGATAGTCAAAACTGGCCCAAAACCTCAAACACACAGAGAGGGAAATGGTGAATGAAATCAAACACTGCGACTAGTACATAGGTACTAAAATAAGCATTCCTGAAGGGTAGCATCGGATTTTGGCGCAGTATGTATGGGATTTTGGGGTCAAATGTTTTGTCTTTGGTTCTTGATTGTTTTGTTTAATTCTAGCTATTTTTAAGATCCAATAATATTTAAAAAATATTTTAAAATGATTTTTGGTAACTAGTGACTTAAGCCAAGTAACAAAACATTGATTGGATTTTTACTATTTTGTAAGGATTGTATTCAATAATCTAGGTAAATTTTCCCACACACGCACAAACACACACCCATATGTTCGGTAGACTATTCCGAAAAACCTCAACAATGAAGACAAACTCGACGGCTAATGCATGAGCTACCGCTATAACTCACTACCGAATGCGGTTTACACTGTTGTTGCAAAGTAAATTTAATTAATGCATCCTAATTTAACACGATTTCACGTGCACATTTCGTCACCTCGGTTCACATGGTTGGACATTTACACCCAATAGAACGTTGGTTGTGGAAAGTCGAGGAAGTTAAATACACACGATGAAAACTGCCCCATTAGCAGTATGTGTAGCTTTGCGGTTGGGTCTTGTTTAAAGTAGACCGAGCAACGGAAATGAATGTTGTCGTTCACCTGCACAGCTGCCCAATTTAATTGGGTGGGACAGTTTAGCCTGTCCGAAATGGCCTCGAGCATGGTGTACATAACACGATGTGACTTGTTTTGGTTAGTTGGAGACCACTCGCGAAAATCAGCTTCTGTAGTGTCGACGGTGCTCTCATCAGTATTGGGCTAAATTTCAACCTAGTGACGGGATACGGCGAGAGTTAGTAGAGGTTTTCTGTTTTAGGCCGGTGTTGGTGTTGTGGGATACGTCTATTGTTTGTTTGGACTATGACTCCGGAACACGCTAAGCATGCCTGCCCTAGACAAGACATTCTCCGGCGAGTGGTGCTTTCGATACATGCTTTTCCGGCCAACATGCTATTCGGATTCTAGGTGCCGTTGTGAAAATAATGTTTTGTGGCCGGCTTCTGACCGAAAGACAATAAGCTCAACTGGACACATCGCTGTGGTTAAGGGGGGATATGACCGTTCATCAAGGCGAGGACAGATACGACTGATCACTCTTTGGCATTTTTTTGTGCTATTTGGCACTGTGTTAATTTTTGCCATTTTGTGTGCTCGTGTGCTATAGGATTATCTTCTTTATACTAAGCCAATTTGGTTTTGCCATTAATATCAAACGAAAACAAAACAAAGAACGGTTAAGACAGGATGTTTTCTTGGGCGAAGGGTGGTTATCCCAATAATGCTGGACTCAACAATTTTACGGTGCTGTTCTTGGGTTCACGAACGTGTCTCCAAGGCAGAAAGAAGTGCCGGTTTGGCTGCATGCTTTGCATAAATCATCGGCCCTCTATGCTGGAGACAGGTGTGTGTGTATAGGAGATTTCGAGGTGCCATTGGCGATATCACCTGGTCAACACAAGCAGGTCATGCGTAACGACAACCACAGGTATAGAATTTTTTAGAACAAGAATTACTGCTGCTACTAACTTTTGTTGATCTTTTCTACAATATCGTTTTCTACAACTTTAATGAAAGGCAACTGGACCTGGAAACTGGGACTTTTACTCAATCAATAATAATAAATGATGAAAGTAAACGATGGCAATGATGTTGATAGTTTTGAATTCCCAGTACCTTTACTCTTAACCACTAATTAAAAAAAAATAAGCAAAGATATTCACTATTCCATTGCATTTAATGGTGCTAAAGAAATTATTGAAAGAACACCAAAATTGATAATCTTAAATTTAAAAAAATCTCCATTTTTTAATAGTTTGGCACATGACGTAAACGTTATATTTTAAAGCCCCCATGTAATGTGTTCATACCATCTTCAGCCTTTGCCAATAAACTCTTTTACTATTTTTTTCAATTTTAACTTTCATTAATTCCTTCGTATTACGCAGAAGTATTACGATGTGGGGCAAGGTGAGGGCCCCTTGTACTAAAAGGTAATTGTAATTTCTGTACCTGTAATTGAATTCGCAGCACCTTCCACACTCCATTGAGTTTCTCGATTAAGCCGCTGAGCATTGTATAAATATTGTGTGAAAGCGTGATATTTACTTTTGCACCCATTTCCAAAATTGAATTTCATTTTTCACGCATCAACAAAATCGGCTAAGGTGGCACAGTAACGCAAGAACTTTTGAAATTTCTTGCGCCCACGATAACAAAACATCATGTTGTGCTTTTCGATTACTAAGGTGTAAAAGATTGACATTAGAGAAACAAAAAAGCTGGTGTAGCTGTACAGATATTTTTTTAGGGTTTTAAGCATGAAAATGAAATTGAATTACCATTTGAATAGGGTCGTGCGAAACCCATTTCTTTGTTAATAGGGAACAGGAGCGTCGAAAGTAACGCCGTGCGTCTCGTTTCAAAGGTAAATTTAAATTCCACGTCTTTCATGAGCATGTTTTTAACAGAAATAAAAAGTGAAGAAAGCGAAACATTTTGGCACTTACCACCAAACTTTCTGTTATGCTTAAAAGAAAAACAACAAAGAAAATAAATGCCTAATGAAGTGGATTTAACAAGTAGCACGGATTCCGACGCTCATTTCAATGAAAACAAACCGGACGTGTCTAATGCAGATGACTAAAATTTGCATCGTTTTGCAACGTTTTGAGTGTCAAACTTCGATGAACTAGCAACAAAAACATATCATAAAATGTACCTTAACGTTTGCAGCAAAAGGTAAATTTTTACTCGATATTTACCGAAAAAAAAGCTGGTTCTTTTAAACAAGAAAAGTGCGATCTTAGCTTTATTTGCCTACGACTCCACCCATTCGCGCTGTACCCGCAATTATATTGCACAAGACTTAGCCGCTTCTTGTTTACTAAATATATGCTACGCACGTGTCTTGATACCATTTGCTCCTCTTGGGTGATGGGAAAAGAGCAACGAGGTGTAGTGGTCCTGGGCAAAAAAACTCTAGAAAGCTGTTACAGATTGCTAACGTTTTCTCATTCCTTTTGGTTCGTTTCGTTTGATTTCCTTCGCTGCTAACGCGTGTGAACACGAAGCTTCATTTGTGGTGCCGTTGGCACAGACTTGACCTTCAATCCCAAGTCACATCGCGCACACACTCCCGGTGCTTACTCGGAAATTAGAAAGCTTGGTACGAGAGGGACGAAAAAATGTGCTTACTGGGCAACAATTCGATACGGACACAAAATATAAATTCTACCATACCCGTAACGTCCACTTTGCCACCATGCTGCTGGCAACGCTACGTTATCGCAAAGATCGAAACCCATTTCCCGAAAGACGATTAAGTCATGAAGCCGATTTCGAGTGGGGTCCGTGCGAAAACTTCCACGATTGGTAAGAAGGGAAGCAAAAAAATTACCTCCTGGTTTGCCGTTCTCTAGGATCTACCTAGAGCTCTTCCGTCTGTAGCAGAATTTTATGGTCTGTTTCATACAGTGGTTGCAACTTAATAACCGCAATCAAATGAATTCTTCGATACAGCGATTTGTTTCGGTTGTTGGGAAAGTGTTCGCCCCAAATGGATTCCTCGTGATGGTGTTTGGTGATAAATGTTCAGCTAGCATCTCAATATTTCACGCACAACGAAACTCATCGGCACAGATTTTATCCATCGAGATGTATGGTACAATGTCAAAGAGTAACTATCAATCTCGCAATGTTTTAAGGTTTTCACATTTCGAATAGAAAGCATATACAAACGCAGTGTTGCTAGGTATTGAAGCTTGGGTTTCAAAATCACATTTCATATAAATTTTTAGTACAAAAAAAAGCTCATCAATAATTTTGTGAAAATGCTATCCGGACTGAACAGCGCAGCCCTAATCTACATTTTACCGGAATTTAAGACTTTGTTATCTCATAAAAAAAATTTTGCAAAGAAAAGCATTTACAAATAATTCAATAAACTTTCTTCACAAAACAAGTACATATATTTAGACGCACATACCACCGGGCATAGCGATTTATCACTATGAGCAAATATTTCAATTAACTCTTCAAGATTTTCAAGAGAGATATCAACATGGCGGCTCTTAACAGTTCATATGTTTCATAGAACTTTCATACAATTTTGCTCTTGGGTTAAAAATTTTGCTCTTTGCCTCTACGAACTCTGCGAACATTATTGTAGAATTTGGCTCTTTTGGTCGTAAAGTTTACCAACCGCTGTGCTAGCCTAAGATATAGTACTTAATAAAAAAATTAAACAAGACTTGGCTGTAATTCTGCTTCACTTTTCATGCACTTAAAAAACATTAGATATTTGATTGTATTGTGTTTATTTCATTTATACCCATTTGTGAGGCTTTTGTAATAACAAGAGATTAATATCAGTAGAGCTCATCGTTAGAGAAGGTATCAAGCACTCCAGTGTCAAACGAATGCCCCGGCAGTGAAAATCCTTTAGACTGAAAAAAACGGTTTTTTCACATACAGATACTTCTCATGTGTGTCAATATAGGAGAGTTTCGTGTCGTTATAGAGTGTGGCTTAGTATTTTTTTAAAGACTTTCAAAGTGGCGTTAACAGTAAGATCAATGAAACGATGCGAAAACGAACAAAAATAAACTCTGTCATTGAAAACACTCGCGATGCGGAACGCAAAACCAAAAATCAACATTCAGCTTGCAACTGCACGTTGTTGTTTTTTGCTTTTTTTTTGCTGACAGTATGAACCTTGTGTGCAATGTTGAATTGTTTGCATTATTTTTCAGCCCTTGCTGTGTTTCCTTTTTCTATATCATGAACTAAATCTATCCTTTTCTCTCTGTCTCCACGAATGAAGAGGGTCGGTTGTCAGTTAAATAAATCGACACCAAAAAAATAAATCGATTTAACAGCAATCTAATCGCTGACCGTACGCACACATTCGCGACTAAAATTTGATCTACTATCCAGCTGTTGAGCGTTGATAAACGTTTTTGATGGCTGTTAAAATTGGTAAAACTCAAATAAAATACATCACAAAGCAAAAAATTTGTATTGTGTGTGAGCGGCTTGCGGCAAACAATCTATGGGAAAATGCTGCTATTTCCGGCATATAAGCTATAAGCGGTCATTAAAATGCATTTCCTGTTCACACGCTAGAGGAAATGGCCATACGTTTGTGTGTGTGTGTGTGTTATTTCGTTTGAATCGGAATATTCATTCATAAGGATATTATCATATAACTTGAAAGTTTATTTCCCCAGCTGCGTCACCAATTAATTCCCCTGAATTCCTCTGGGAGCTCTGAAAACAGTTGAATTAGATTGTACCGCTTCCTCCGACAATTTCTTTAACAAATTAATTCAAAACATTCTAAAATCCCAACTAATTAGTCAGTTGATTGTCATTTTCATCATACATAGTCGCGAAAGATACGGGATATGGGAACTCATCTGCGAGCCACTCGATCGAGCATCAAGCGGACAACTTACGACCTTCGTTTACCATGGCCCAAATGGTGTATAAAACAAAAGGATTCAAACAAAGATTTCAGTGACAGTGAATAAATGTGAGATACAGAAAGAGAAGAGAGAGAGAGAGAGAGAGAGAGAGAGAGTGAGAGAGAGAGGACGCCAAAAATAATTCATCGGATGTCTATGATAGTATAAATTGCGATCTGATAAATGGAATTATCTCCTTTTGGAAACAAAACGCAGGGAACCGGATACGCACTCGAATCCGGCTTTCCAGGACACATCGTGTGCGCTGATGTCCGACATGCGTGGATAAGGAAACGACTGGGAGATACTACACGTGCCCGTCATTGTGTGTCTGTGCTACCAACAAACAGCGGAAGAGCAACGACCGGCACTGAAGGACAAAAAAAATAGAAAACACCTTCCTTTTGATTGATTGTGAACAGGAAAGGCCATGACAACAGTTATGTTTCTTCCTAACTTCTTCCTGGGTATGTGTATCCAGCTGGTTAAGCATTTATAGTTATTCTTTGGAAATCGCTTTTACAGCCGCTTTCACCAACCCTTTTACGTCCGCTTTCGGGGTTGTGTGAGTCAAACTCAAAAGACAATCAGCAGAGGACACTCTGTGACACTCTCGAGAGATGATTTTCGACATTTTATGAACTGGATTCAAAATACGGAATAGGCTGCGACGAGGGTGGCTGATAGGTCTACCATCAGGCAGCTTTTAGAACTTTCTTTTGAAAATGGATTTATTAATGTAAGTAATGTGAGATGCCTCTATCTTTGGATGTCTCTCCCGCAAGTGTTTGGGTAATTTCTTGTAATTTCTTCTTCTGCAAGTGTTAAGGTAATCTTAACTAAACCCTACACAGGCTGGCAACGGCAAGTTGTATGAGCAAAATCTAAGTCTTCGAAACAAACGTCACTTTCCTTGCTTACAGGACACAAACGATAAAACATTTTCTGTTCTCCGTACACATCTTTTCGGTGCAAAAGCACATCCAAGGCGCAACATTGTTTTTTTCTTTTGTTGTCATGTGTATGTGTTTGTTTTCGTCGCATACCCTTTTGGCTCCGGCACCTTTCACGGTGTCATTTCTGGATTCTGGGTACTAATTTTCACCCGAAGCAACAAAAAGGCCTCTCATCTTTTGCTCGTCTAGGGGCGTTTCGTGTGTCATGCCATCATTGTCTTGGCATCTTCTCTCATCCATTGTCTGCCGGTACAAAGAGGCAACAACATCAAGCAAGTCAATTTTGACTTAAGTTAGCATATCTTTTTTTCCTGCTTCCTTTGTTTGTTCATTACCTTTTTGGTAGATTTCTAAACCTCTTCGTATGGACAAGATCCGGCGGAAAATACAAATGGTGTTCTCCGCCCAGTCGCGCGTGTTGAAAATGCCAGCAACGGTCGAGGTTTTGTTTGATGTACAATGGGATTTTGGTTCAGTGCAGAGCTCTGGATACGACACATCGACTAATGGATGCGGCGCACAATAGTTCTTGGTTTCGGCCGTCGGAAGGCTAGACTAATGATGGAGAAATTAGTATCTCGGCCCATTGTACGTACGCAAGTTTCTGTTTGCCGTCGCAAAGCCCTTAATAGTTATATTCGAACTTAGCTGATTAGGCTTGGTGCGAATCAAGCTCAATTCAAAGTAGCAAAAAGAATCTTATTGCAGCAATTCTTAGTAACATTGAGGGGGAAAACAAACATACACTCCTCTATTTGTTCTGGAAAGGATAATCGACTGCTAAAATTTATTACTTGGAAGCTGTCCGGTAAGAAACTCTTGTGTAAAATGGAGTATCTTTAAATTGTTCTACTGTTTGCCATGTGCTCTGGTTGTACGATATAAATGGTATAAAAACAAGTTATTCGACACTTTTAGGAGTAAAATGATTCCTAATTGATGTGCAGAAGATTGCTTTGCTAGGGTTATTTTGCATCTGACCCGACCTGTAGAGAAATAATCAGTAATAGTACACTGATTGCACTAATTACGCGGAATGAAGTTTTGCTCTTTTGACTCTGTGTGAATTGATGATTTTATGTGCTGAAATGGTACATATTTGCCAGTACGAAGCTCCCAGACGTCATTTATCTATTATAATCCTTAAAGGAAAAGCTTTAAGCAGTGCTAGATTAACGTATGGTAGGGCCTTTTGCATTTCCAGAACATTCATGATAAATAGTAAGTTTTTACTAATAGTTTGATGAACTGTTCGCTCCCGGCTGAGCTGCTATTGGTTTTATTGCAGTTGCAGTCTACTTGAACAAAGTCTACCCTCCCTCAAAGTCCCTAGGACCTCGTTACCATCTCATTACACACATCAGTGGTTGAAATACGCACCTCGTTGGCACGATTACACAATATTTCATATTTGATATTTTATTAGTTAAATTCAACGATGGCCCGCGAGTGTGAGTCGATCAATATGTAAATGATATTCAGAACGCGTTTGTCGACAAACTCCTCGCAACTCATACTTTTCACCCATAATGTTTGTTTCTCACGGCCATTAGTGGCAACACACACTCACACATGTATCTACATGGTTACACAAACCTTAGTGACAAAAGTAGTTGTTGCAGCATTCCCTTTTCTCAGCTCACAAGTCTGCGAACAGTAAACGCAAAAATTCGCAAAATTTGAGCCTATCCGGCCCCAAAATGTCTAGATTGACCTTTCCAGGGAAACGTATGAAACAACGTCTTAATTTGATAGTAAACGGCCTTACGGTCTTACAGGATTGGAAAGCATTTTTATGTTAATTGAATTTATTAGGCAAAGTATAACTGCTGACGTTACGAAACAATAGTTTTCTTTGAAAGCTTCGCTAGTCCGCTATTCCGTTACCGAACTACGTCTGGCAACGTTTTATGGGATTCTAGCATTCCCCGTACCTTTCTGGTTTTGGTTAATACGCAGAACGCAATACAAAAAGAAGACCTAACTATCATAACTAATCTATAACCAGTAACCAATCTTCCGCAAACGAGCTTCCCATTATCCATCCCACGACATCAAACATCTTCTTATAGCCTCCATGCGGGGGGACCAAAATGGTGTCCAGAAGATTCACCGGATAGCAATGCATGGACAGGAATAAATTACCGAGTTATCCCCGAAAACCGCTTCAATGAACCAGTTTCGAACGAGTATTGAGAGCATTGCTGCATTTCCGGACTTCGTGTTGAAAAAGGTACAAAATAAAAAGCTACAGGTGCGTTGTTTGTGTACGAGAGAGGTATTGTTCAATTCCCACGGCACGTACACACTTATAGGTCCCATATGGATATGATGGAGGGAAAATCGTGTGCATAGCATTCTGTTTTGTTTTTGTTTTGTTCCTGTGGGTATATGTGTATGCACACAGACATGAAACATAAATATCATGAGTAAAATTTTAATTAGTGCCCTGACCCGGCATTTCATTTCGCTCATTCATCCGCAAATCCCCACCGCAAGGTAAGGAAGATCCTTCCAACGCTCCCCGGATGACAAAATATGCTGGGGGGTTGATAAACAGGTATAAAAAATGGAACCTCGTAAATAAGGATAAACGCAAAATACTGCACACTCGACGGCTAGGGAATGATGTGAGCAGCTAATATCAAACCTTTTGTTTTATTTATGAATGTTCGTTCTTTTCATTTGATTTCATACAATTGCGATATCTTCATATAATTGCCGATTCCGTGGCAGTTATTGTACTTACTGAATGTAGATAAGCAATGCATTGCGACAGGAATAAGTGATGCTGCAATATATTGCCAGATGTACATAAAAAAGGAACCAGTTTTGTGCACAATGATAGTATCGGTACAGTGGTTTCATCTGTTTAACGAAGCATATTTAATCAATTGGAGTCTTTATTTTGTGTTTAGTTATAAAAAAATCATTGCTTCTAAAGGAACTACAAGTTGTCCGCGATAATATTTGATGAAACTTATGTGTTTTAATCCATCGTAGGTTTTACACGAAATTATATGGAACTTTGATTATGATGACTCAAAACGTGACAAAACTTGTGAAAAATCCTCAAATTCTAGCATTACGATTGTCTTTGGTTTTCTTCAAACAATCAGAAGCTTGTTTCTAACAAAAAGATGAGTGAAGTTGAAAAAAAACGCAAGTTTTTGTTTTAATCAAGGGACTGCAAAGCCTTTGTGTAAATTTGTTGTGTAAGTGACCGATTGAAGCATACAGTACATTTATGTAAAAACACTTTGTAAATATGTTTCCTTATTTTTTTTTCTATGCGACTACTGTGATCAAGTGTGTTTTTGTCCCGTTTGATAGTAAATATAACATCTTTAGCTATCAATTGCATTTCAGCCCGTTTTACGAAGGGCGGAGAAACCAGAGATGACGTCCATCTTCAAAACATAAGGTTGACAGACGAGGACAAATTGATTATGTAATAAAATATCCACAAATGCTACTAGTCCAATCCGCTCTGAGAGTATTCGATAAGATGGAAGTAATTTTTCTAATCACAGTATATTTTCATGACCAACTATGCCGTTTGCAGCGTGATGATCTATTGCAACGATTATTGATGATCATTTTCAACCATCTTACTAACCTATAAATAAACAGTTCCACACTGTGATTATATGGACCGAATACATGACGGCTTCTTTACCTGATACAGTGGACAGAATGTTTAGCCCGTTAAATTCTTACTCTTATTTAAGCGGTGGCTCCATTTTGTCGAAACTTTTCTCTGCAATTCGGGTTTCGGGAAAATGCTTTTTCCTGCAGCGCCTATTCACCCGATTCTACTCAACGGTAAAACAACACACCCATTCATCATGCGAGAAAAGTTATGCTTTTTATTTCACCTCAATATTTCATTTTCGTTTGCATGTCCCTCTTCCGAACACATTTTTTCAGTTCTAACACTCCAGCTTTCCCTAGCCGGAAGGCAGCAAAATTAAATTGGTACCAGTGGTGGATGCTTTATGCGTTGGGAAGGGAACTTTAGCGGAAGCACACAATTGCTCCATTTTTAACTCGATTTTTTCGCTGTCGTATGTCTCTTGTTATTTGGAATGGAAGAGTGATACGAAAAATACAAAAAAAAAATTCAGGCAGTCTTTTGATAATGAAGAATCGAGATGGAATTCTGTCATTTCCGTTTCTTTCTTTTTCAACTCGGCTGCCAGGTAAAGTGGTAAGAAACAGCATAGAAACAGCATAGAAACAGCAATAGAAACAGCAGCAGCATCACCACAAGCAGAGGGACTATTCAATGATTGATATTCCTGCTTCGGCCTGGAGTGATGCCGATGACGAAGAAGCATAAAATCATCACTGGGTGAGAATACGAAGCCGCGAAACAAACGGAACGATACTGCTATAACGAATAGTTTGCCTTGGCCAAACATCTGTTTCCCTCAGTCAGAGACGGATAATTTCTCAGTGCAGTGACAAACGAAGATTACAGAAGGACATCTCATTTCGGAGGAGAAAAAAACGTTGTTGAAAAAAGGCACATCTGTTATGAACAAAAATTGGTGCTGCAGATAGTTGAATTTGCTGGTCCGTTTTTGTGTTTTGTGTAGGTGTGGGTACAGCGGAAGCACCATACAGTAACTATAGGTTCGGTCACAAAACGAGTTTATTGCTGATCGTTAAACAAAATCATGCGAGCAATGCTTTTGGCATAGAAACCAAAAATTACATTCACCTTTAAAACATGCACAATTCATCTCACTTAATCTCAGAATTCACTATTTTTATTCTGACGTGCTACTTCATTTGGGCCAAAATAATTTTCTATTCTGCCCCATTCATTTTCATATTTTATATGGGGTCTTTTCACAGGGGATGTTAGCTGAAGCCGTCCGCGATTAACCAATTTTCTCAAGGGCTTTTGTTGCTGTTTTATTTAAATAGTTGTGTTGTTTTTAAAATAATACAATTTTATTTTCAATTTACTTAAAAATTCAAACCGAAGTATATACATTGAATTAAAAGCGGGTTCACTGGAGCATTTTCTACTGACAATAACTTAACCAATAACCCATGTTTCAGCTTGAATGTTGTACAGAAACAAATATAAACTTTTTTTTTTAAAACAACACGATTGTTGAAACAAAACTGCACACCCACTCTAAAAGTCTTCCGTCAAAGAAAATTAACTGAGTACAGTATGCGTTCATAACCAACTATGCCGCTTGCAGCGCGATGATCTATACCAACGATCATTGAGTCTCATTTCAAACCCTCCAGCAATAAACTGGACTCTCCTGAGGCAAGCTATGATCGCAAAGCAGTTGTAGCGCCGGATAAGTAGGTAAGTAAGCATTAAATTGAAGTGTCCCCAAAACGCTTTGCTGTTTTGAGGTTGGCATTTGCCTCATTTGTTAAATATTTGTATTCTTTGGCTCACGAAATAAGGAAGATCATACAAGGTAAACAAAGGTTTAGAGCTTTAATACTATAATCTTACGCTTTAGGCACAATGGTTCAATCATGTAATCAACTCGAGGCATGTTTTGAAAAAAAGCATCGATTAAGCATGTGCATTATCCTTACCCCGACGAATCCATTCAATCAAGCACAAAAAGATGTAAAATTGATAAATATAATTTCGAATTAGCTCTCCCGACGTTTTTGCTCTGTTACTCGAATCACCGGACAAACTATAATGTAATGAAAATATATTCCCTCATTTGTCATCTACGATTGAGAGAGCTGCGAATGACTGCGATCATTATTCACGAAAAACAACTCAAACAGCCAGGTCAAGAATCCTCGCAAAGTGCTGGTTCGTTGGTTTTATTGCTAAATTCATTTCTTCTCTAGTATGGATTAGTTTTTTAAGCATTTTCTAGAAGCGTAGGCAAGCAAAACTAGTGGAAGCTTATAACATCTTATTGAAACGAGCCTACCAACAAATCCCGCTGTCAAACTATTCCCGATTCCCGTGGAAGCCGCATGAGGCAGAGACAGGCATCCTTTTTCCGCACTATCAACTCCTATTTTGACGCTATTGTGATGCTCTTTTGCTTTAGGTTCATTTTGCCCCAAAAGTCTATCCTTTCCTGTACATTGCTAAACCTGACTAAACTCTCTGCTGCGTTCAAATGGATTTAGTAAGTGTGGTACATCTAGGTTTGATCCCACCCCTCGGGTTCATCGTTTCAACAGTACAACAGAATGTAACAAACAAACGCACCGGGTCCTTCGCACACCTCAGTCAAGAACGGGGTTGCGCAAAAGATGTCGGAATTTATTATAGGATTACACCCCGTCAAGATAATATCTATAAGCACCTGGATAATTTTTATAAATCGTCTACGATCCATTGCAGACGGACGCGGAGTACTCTCCAAATGGTTCGGTTTCCTGGGCTGTAGCCTTTTGGCCTTGGGCTCTCGTTGCCCCAAAACCCGGGTCAATGGAGCCTGATTGCGGTTGAACATGAATCACTTTAATGGCGGGTTTTGGGATATTTTAACTGCTTAAACTAGGGCTAGTCATAGCATTGGTATGGGCTTATTGGGAGCTTACTACCGTTCAAAAAGTACACGAACGCCCGCACCTCATCACTCATCACGGGTACGAATTTGACTTGCCTTGTGAATGTTTTGACTAGCCACGTCCATCTCGGTTGCGGTAGACGAAAGATAAACAATGCGAATTGCCGATATTGAGGATGGGAGTACCGGTTTATACTTACGAGATCTGCTGGCAGATTAGGGATTAGGAGCGCCTTTTTGTTTTCATTCCAACCGCACTGTAAGTTGTAGGAAAAATAGAAAAACTTTTCCCATTCGATACAAACGCGCACTGGTTTGCACTTTCTGAGCACGTTTTGTGCAGTGTTTTATGGTCTCCTTTCGGGTAAAGCAATGCCACAACAATCACTAGGCATAGCGCCGTGACAGCGATTAGTTACGTTTACGAGTTTAGTAACAAAGTTTACGAATGGTGTAGCCGTGCACGAACAAAAGTTATAATGACAATTCGCAGCCGGCGAGGTGATCCCTGGGACAGTTAGTTATAATTCAATACCGAGTACAGTTCAAGTAGGTACTTGTTGGCAGATTGCAAGCGTGGAGTTAGAATGGTAACACATCTGCCATGCTTCATTTTTCACTTCCTGGACTCCTGGGCTGTCGATAGGTGACTGATGGCAACCGCCGAAACTCCTGACAAACATCTATCTTAGTTAGATGTCAATCGCTGGGAGCTGAAAACATTTGTCATTTAGTTGGAGCGTATTTTTGCCACGTCCCATGGCTGTGACCACGTGTAAAAGTGCCCACGGCAATGAAAGCCTTCTTATTCCAAGAATAAAGAGTAAGAAAGAGAGAAAGAGCTAGAGATAGAGAAAGAGAGAAAGAGAGAGAGAGAGAGAGAGAGAGAGAGAGAGAGAGAGAGAGAGAGGAAAAAGTTTTCCCAGCCATAATGTATATGTGAAAGCGAGTGATTTGAACTGTTGGCAGGAGCTCGGTAATGCATGTTAATGAACCCGGTGCATACTCATGAGGTATTTAGCATGTGTGCCTGCTGTGTTGGTCTCTCAAAGACCTGTGAGGGCCAAGATGATGCGTGAAAGGTGACCTTGTAATGTGGCAGAAGCAGTTCCACGCTTCCGCCAATCTGCAATTACAATCCGAAAGCTTGTCACATGCACGAACTCCACGTGTATCAAGCACGAAAGTCACCTTGAGGTATTCTTTTCCTAAAGGATGGTTAAGTTGTCAAGCCAAAAGTAAGCATCACAGGTGTACCTTTTTTGTCGTGGCTGAATAAAAGTTGATATTTCAGGGGCGTACACTCATTTATCGAGCCAACGGAAAGTCATAGAAACGGAATGTCTTCTGAAGCAAAAGCATGCGCGTTCGTATATACTTTATTGATGACGTTAGTGAGTGGTGTTAAAGTGGTGAAATAGCAACGTGGTTGGATACAATTTTTATGCGTAGACTCTCGTTTCCTCAAACACAGCTACAGGAGAAACCATGTGCGAGCGAAATTAATTTCATCGTACCCAAAGAAGGGCTCGGGTTCTTCATTTTCCCGCGTTGCGATCACATTTGTCAGGAGAATGTTTTCCGCACTGTCATGCATATAAATGACGGTGTCGTTTCTTCGCCTTAGAAACGGCCTCCTGGCGTGTTCTCGACAGTTCTACCGGAGCTTAGAAAGAAATTTCGAGCAAAAAAGTGACAATTCGTCTAAAAAAAGTATTTGAGGGTCCTCATGCTCTCGGTGGTTACTAAGGCATACGTTTACGATTGTTAGAAATTTGATATTCGATATTCGGTATAGAAACCGTTCATATTTAACACAAACCCGGTCTAAAAAATGCTTGAATATACACGCTTCGCACTAGAAATATGCCGCACATCAACAGAACCGTGCTTCAGCCAGAAGTCATGCTACCAGTTTTGCAAGGCGTTCGCATGAAAGATTGGCATTTTTGTCTCTGTTTGGCCAGTCGTGCAAAGTTCTCTGACCTCCTCGTCCCCTCTTCGAAGTGAGACAGCATTCTCTAATCAGCGTCTGTGTTGTCAGCAGCGTTCCATAATGTGATAAATGTGATGCCGGAATTTTCGACTATCGATCGATATTGTTCTTTGCACTGTTTTCTGTTTGTTTTCTTAGATGCTGAGTTTTCAGTTTATTTCATTCGAACCAGGATCCTACCAAATGTCTGCATAAGTTTTGGTGTTTTCGTAACAAGAACAGTACCAACAATCAAACGCGCGAAAAGTAGAATGAGTATCCAGTTCAGCCGGGCGCTTTACAAACAAACGGATTTTGTGTTGCACGGTTCAAAAGACAAGGCGTTGAACCGTGCCGGATACAGTGGCTCGTGATTCTCGCGTATTAATTAAAACTCATGCCTTTTAATCGCAAAACCGGCACGAGGGTGATTTACTTCGATGGATAGAAATCAATTAACACTGTCAGGAAAAGCATTTTGTTCAACGCCATTAGATTCAATCGGCACTCATTGCTGGTCGAAGAAAAATTAATTATCTATTTTTTTTTGTTTTTCTTAACGACATATTGTTTTTTATGCTGCTTCTTGAAATTGAGAATCTCAAACAATGGTTAAATTCAAAGACTGCATCTTGCAGCTGCCTGAAAAATGGTTGAAACATTTTCTTTACATAGTACCAAAAAGTTTAAATGATAAACTTTCAAAGACATGTCATAAAATTATCTGACTGTCGTGCATACCTGTGTTTTCGTGTATGTGTGAGTCATTGACACCGGTTACTGCTAACCAGAGACCTGGCTCCAGTGTCCTGTGGGAAAAGTGGAGAATTTAATTTACAACTATTTTTTGCCATCGAAAATAACAACACCGTATTTGCCCGGTGCGCGAACGTCCACCAACCTGATCCATCTGCATCGAATCCTTCGACAGATTGTACGAGGACTTTTGGATCGCCTTCTCAGCCGGTAAGAGAAAACAGTGGGAAAAGTGAAAAACCTTTACTGTTTTCATCAAGCATTGTCGTCTACCGAAGCTGGACAGCACCGGGAAGGCATTTGGTGGGCACATTTTGTGTTAATATGCGTGAACAGGGAATTGGTGAACATAGAGGGAATTTGCCTGCTGGAGATTGGAAGTTTGCACGAGAGCGTAATGGACCCATTAAGGGACGAAGGAGGAAAAGATTTCCTGTGTAATGGGTTGTTCGAGAAAGATAAGTGATTTTAAAACTCTGTAACTGAAACTGTAGATTATGAAAAGGGCATGGTGGTGCTTGTTGCTTATCACGGGTCGTTTGCTGTACAGCGGGACCCCTGCTTTGGGGCGTGGCATGAAACACCTATCTCTTTCAAAACATTAGCACCTCGTTAGCAGATGCATCTATTTTTGTTTAAATGAGTGATCCGTACCCGAGGCACTACAGAAAGCAGCCAACCCTACCTTCTGGCACCTGTGGTATTCATTATTCATGGCATTGTAAACGCATTGCGCTGCTTAGTTTTTTCCGGGAAGGTTAAATATCAGGAAAAATCGGTTACCACTGCTGGTGTATTTGTCTTCTCACAGACATGCAACATGTCGTATTTTTATGAATTCTCTCATCTGTATTACGGTTTATCCCGTCTAACGATCTATCTTTTTAAATATTGAGCTAATTTATTCATTTAAAACTTATTCTGTGATGTATTTTTGCTGTCGCACTCTCCGTCGCTTCAGCTGCAAACGTTGTTGCACATGCAGAATTAATGTTTGTTTTACTGTTGATACCGTTGATAGCTTCACTGTCGCTTTATCGTAGCGAGTCCAGTCAGAGCGTAAGCCTGTCGTTCTCAAAGCCCCCACACCTTCGTCTCAAATACGTCTCCACCTAGCAGCATGAAGATGCAAAACCACATCAACTTCTCAACAACATCACAATCTAGACTACATTTATTCTCCATTCGAGTGAAGGTATGTGCTTTAGATATCAACTATCGTGTTGCTCAGTTTGATGTCAAGTGGCGATGGTACCCAGTGGCTAAATTAAGGAGTGTTATAACTCATGATTTTTTGAAACCAAATTTCATAGCACATTGCATACTGGTGCGCTGCATCAACACACACAGTACGTAATGACCGAGCTGTATGACGACCGACTTTTGCTGGCGTGATATCCATTCCTGAGACGCTCTAACGGTTGCTCACTATGCAAAAATGTTTGCCTCAAGGGAGTGCCTCAAGGGAGTAACTTGGGACCGCTACTCTTCCTCATCTAAATAAATGATTTATCTTTTGTTTTACCGCCAGGCCAACGCCTAATGTACGCCGACGACGTAAAAATATTCGCTCCAGTTAGAAACGACAGTGACTGTGTACGCCTTCAAATGATCCTTGAGAATCTCGACAGCTGGTGCAGCAGAAACGCCCTCCAAGTGTGTGCTGATAAATGCCAGTGTATATCATTCAGCAGAGCCCGTCACCCCATCACGTTTACATACACTATGCTCAACACGGCTTTGGTTCGTACGACATGTATCCGTGATCTGGGGGTGCTACTCGACCAGAAGATGTCATTTCGCCCTCACATTGACAGCGTTGTTGCGAAGGGAAATCAGCTACTTGGTCTAATTACGCGAACCTGTAGCGAGTTTACCGATCCCATGTGCGTCGAGTCGATCTTCTGTGCCATCGTAAGGTTGTGCTTGGAGTACTGCTGCCCGATCTGGTGCCCGCTTGGCGTTGGCGACATCAATCGCATCGAAACCATTCAACGGAGACTCACCAGGTACGCGGTTCGACTCCTTCTATGGCAATCCCACCACCCTCGGCCCTCCGACCATCAGCGGTGTCTCCTTCTCGGATTTGAACCACTCTGCTCTCGACGCAAAAATGCCCAATGCCTTTTTTTATTCCGGCTCCTTAACGGAGAGATCGATTCCCCGGCATTACTAGCCAGCATCAATTTGTTCGCTCCCTGTCGGATTCTTAGATCTAATTTCCATCTCCGTGTACCGCGTACCCGCAACAACCATATATGAAATAAATAAATAAACTTTAAAAAAGACATGAATGCCTTCTGCTTTGACACGAATTGCGTTATGTTGAAACCTTTAAATTATTGCCTAATTCTGAGAATTCGGGTAAACATGCAACTATCTAGCATGGTCGATCTATGGATACAAATAAAGTCGTCCATGTGTAGTTGCTTGGATTTAAAAGTCTCTTCGAAGAACGGTCAAGAATAACGTGAATCAAATTGTAATAATTAAACGCATTCAAATCAGATGCAAACATCTGCGTGCAAACATTTGATTTACCTCCCACCTCCGCCTTTTCCAACATCCCGCATTAATGGCCACGATGGTCTTTGTAGAAGAGAATGTAATTTCCTTCTGAAGTTGCAGGTCTTTCCAGCCTCAGCGTCATCGCTTACCTGAAACGAAAAATAGAGAAATAGAAACAATTAATCAAAACCCAATCGCGGAATGATCAACGATCGACCTGTCCCTCGATCCACGTTCCACGAAAGCTCGAACTGATCAATCAGTCAGTGGGAACCTAATTAGCATTGCAAAATCGAAAATGAACGGAAACTACACCGGACGTCTACAATGAGAGAAAACCAGTATTTCTATTGGATTTTTCTTTCATTTGATGTAAAGATCCTTGATTTTGGTCCCGAGAATCGAATTGGTTTCATAACCAAGGATAACCTCTTTCCATAATGTTGAAAAAGATAAAAATCTCTCGATTCGTGTTGTTTCAATTGCATGATTTTTAACGATTCTGTTTTGACGTCCATCCGAAACGAGTCCATCATTTGGTTATCTGTGGATAGTTAGGAATGATTCTATTCCGCAGTATCTTAAGCAACCCTTCATTACTGCTCGATACCTCGCAGCCTTTGGAACGGTTGCCACTCTCGTCCGTTCTAGTGGTTTGCTGTGATAAACCAGTCGTTAAACGATCACTAACTCCAATCTTTCATCACGCGTGAGCTTTGAAAACATTTCTGTGTGATCGAGTTGGCCGGTGGTTAAAAACCAGAAAATTAAATTAATGATCCTTCCCGGCAAATGAATTTCTCGCATCACAATTTGTTCCGGTGCTGCAGATATCCCAATACACTTTCGGCTAGGGATTTTCAGGGGCTCCTTACGCGGGCGAAAAAAAGAACATCTCTCTAGCGAAGGTTTTCTTGCTGTCTAGGGTTCTATTTCCTTTTCCTTTGCACACTAGCTATCAATGATGGTGGTATATTTGGAGCCCAGCAGCGATCAGCGAGGATTTTAAGTGACAGATACAATCACTTTAATACTAAAATAAAATCAGCCATGGCTTTAAAGTGCGATCCATGCCTCTGCAACCGCACCAGTACGTAAGACACAACCATGACGCTGACGTTCAGCTATTTTTCTGGGGCAAAAAAGCGCTTTGCCAGTGCACATTGATTCTCCCGTACCCTTCCCGGAATGTGGGGATTTTACTGTTTTAACTTTGGTAATGTGACCGGGGAAGGGCTAAAGCGTTGGGCTGACATGTTTCTGTTGAAGGTTTGAGTGCGAAAAAGTGTAGAAGAAATACTCGTTGCTCATTAGATGCCCGGCACACATGCATACACACATATACCAAAACAAAGATATTATCAGCCAACAAGTACTGGGAAAGGATGAAAGTGAAGAAGAACGTAAGGAAATAACTTTTAATAACCAAGGTTTTTTTATATCACACCATCATGACAACAAACATCACTTCCCTCATGTAAGCATTGCCATAATTCCATAAAGCCATAAAGCATTACGGGAATGTGGAGACTTTCTTAGTGCTCTCGCGGGATAGCGGTGGGGATTACCTTGGCTTTGTGGAATGTCTTTACACGACTTCACGGTCAAAACCAGATTGCACAGATCAGATTAGTACCTTTCGTCGGGAGGTATAAGCCTTTACTTTAGCAGCACCTCAACGCACATCTCGTAAGCCTTAGATCGCAATTCCGACATAATGCCATCAGACAACATGAGGTTTGGAGGATCAATTTTACGGAAACTAATTTCCGCCCGAACGGCTCCCACTAGGAGGATATATACACTATCTCGATGCACCGGTGCGATGCATACCATTTCTCGGATGTCGTCAACAATTAATCTTTCATTGTTTCACGTCGTCTTTGATTGTTTCATGAAACTATCACACCATCAGGGAAGACGACACAATTCAGCATGTGGCATGCTATATACGTTTGGATATTCATTATGCTTCTTCAAGTAGACGGTATTGAAAGATGATATGAGTAAGGGATGTACTCCTAAGTGGATGTAAGGGGTGCTCGGATGAAGTATGTACTCCTACACTGTCCTGCTGACTGATTAACATGCACGTATCGCGCAGTCGAAAACCCCATTCTCACCTGAGGCACAATGTAACAAATCACAAGTCGACAACATCGATAAGCGTAATTTTTAGTAATTGTATCAGCCAGTTCGTAATATCTTTATCCTAGACTTGATTTTACGTTCTTCTCTTTTACATTCTAAAGCCAGCATTATTGACACATTATCACGATTATTGTATTTTTTAAATAATCTTTTCCAATGGTTGAAGGAGCTGCTTAATGTCTAATTGAAGCGTTTGTGGAGAAAAATTGGGCTCACTTTGTTAGCGAGTACTAACAGGAACGCCTTCATTATAAAGACGTTCATATAAAATTAACATTGATCTGAGATACTGGGATTTGTCATTACCTAGATCACACCATCACCACTAGCCATTGGGTCAGAGTCGGAGAGAATGATAGCTTTATCAATCTCAACACCAGGACACATAAAACGGTATCGTCGAATGGCCCTTGGGGTTGTTGTTGCTTTGAAGTGAACTTGTTTTGTGGCCTGCCCGGGGTATGTTTACCGTTGACGAAGTCGATGACAAATCGCTACTGGCGTGAAGAAACGATCAATTCCTGCTGCCTGTAAGAACCAACATACCACAACAACCAACAACCACATACATACATACATACTGACACAAGGGAAACGCGGTGGAAGCGCAGGTGGATTAGGATTACTGTTGACAAACAAGGAGCAGGTTTCAATGAGCGAAGATGAGCGACACATCTCATCGTGCTCAAAGGTAGCTGGGCCGCGAAGCGACTGAGACGAAATTGAAGCGCTTGTGATCGAATCAATATTTGGCGACAGTCGAATTGTTTGCAACACGAAAAGTCAACACGGATGTTTACATCCAAGCCACACTCAAGTGCGTTGTGTGTGTTTGGTTCAGCGGGAGGATGTATTTCCGGGAGAATGTGTTGAGTAGCTTTCTGCCACTCACAACGAATTGGCAGGCTCATGACATCAAAATACATTAATTAAACAGCTCTGTTTGAAATACCTCAACAATTTTTCTTCTTTGGCTCAACAACCAATGTCGGTCAAGGCCTGCCTGTACCATTTGTGAGGATGGCTTTCAGTTACTTATGGATAACCCCCCATAGCAGAATAGTCTGTCCTTCGTATTGCCGCTCGGTTTATTTGGGACTTGAACCCATGACGGGGATGTTGTTAAGTCGTACGAGTTGACGACTATACCACGAGACCGGCTCACCTCAACAATAGTGCGTAGTATTACAGAATAGTGCATTAGTATTATTTTCATTATTATATTATTACTAGCTGGCCCGAAAAACTTAGTTATTCCAAAAAAAATAAAATATTCCATTATTGATTTGTTACTTCGGATAGTTGTATCGTGCCCGTATCCCCTCAGGATCCGATCATCGAGTGTAAACCGTCAGGCACCTCACACCAAGTGTCATAGTGCCGTATACAACACAACAACAATCCTGCTCTTTGTATGGGAGCTAGAAAATCATTATTAACCTTTTAGTTGGCAACCGGATACCCGGGTATTTTTTTCAACTTCGAACTGCAATAACTTTTGATTCATTGCTTTTATTGACCTGAAATTTTCCGTAGCCTCCCAACTTTTAATTTATGATTTTTTGGTGGATAAGTTGTAATTTTAAACAGCCTGTAAGTATTTTATTTTGATTTTTGTTTAACTCTACCACGTAAGTTGGCAACCAGCATACCCGGGTATTCCATACATTTTGTATGGAGAATGACGTTGCTCATCTTCCTCTTTTCGTATTGTGCTTATTTTTGAGTCAAATTCAAGCGATTTCTATTTCCAATTTAACCGTTACTTTTTTAATAAAATGAAAAAATTAATGAATAAATGAAGTAGAAGAGAATATATGGTCGGCATTACTTGCTTACAGCATTAAAATATAGAAAGCATTGTTTACCTATGAAAATCGTTATTTTTTGCATCAAAACGTGTGGAATACCCGGGTATGCCGGTTGCCAACTTACGTGTGTAAATCTGGTTGCCAACTCTACGGTTAAATTAAGTTTAGTGTAACATCTGAATGATTTTTAAATCTCAAAACCTATTCTCATACCACCATAAGGTGTGTGCAAAGTTTCGTTGAAAATGATCCAGCCGTTTCGAAGGTTGCTCGCAACAAACACCGTGACACGAGATTTTTATATATATAGATTCGTTTGCTGAATAGAGGGCTCCTTCAATTGATGGACGTGTTATTAATATAAATTTATTTTTGACGCAGTTGAACTACGACGAGTCAGATTAAGTAGGTTAGTAAAAGTTTATTTGCTTTTAGACTGCTTTTAATCTGAGGTGTGTGTTTGGTTATGACACAGGCGCTCGATGGCAGACGATGATTTAAATTCATCATCATCATCATCCGCTTTTGTTCGCCTTTTCGTGTAAAGGCTTCAAGGAATGCTCTCGTATAATGCAAACAAAATCTGTTTTTCATGGTCAGTTTACTGATACTGGAAATCACAAACGACAGTTTTCGAACCATAAATTTAATCATTTCGCACGTCCATGGAAAACGAATGCTATTCCGTAATGAATGCTGGAAACGGTAATAGACCGGAAATTTCGGCACGCAGCTTCTTAACCGACCTTTTCTGTGGCACGCTTGCACTCGCTTTGAAGGAAGATATCTAACCGAACAGCGATGGGGTTTTGCACCTCCTTTTAATGGATAGTCATGGAATGGTAATGGAATGCAACGGGATGAATTATTTCTTCCGGGCCTTGTTCTGAATTGTCTGCACGAACACACAGCGTCAGGACAAAAAAAAACAACAATAGCCCCACTCTTCCCAGAGCACAGTGGGCAACGGCCATACAAACGCCGGGATGAAAATCAATTCCTCGTGCTATTGCAGTTTTTCGTCATTCTATACAATTGCTATTACTATACAGGGATGTCGTATACTAAAATCGTCAAGACAGCGAATAAGAATAACAATTATCGCTCACAACATTGTACTAATGCGTAGTAGTCAACAGCATTAAAAACAATTGTTAGGAATTCAAACGAAGGCGGAATAAGTTTCTTACTGAAAATGAATTTTTAAAGTATTAGGTACTAGAAAAGTTGTGTTTTTCATGGTTGGGTTTGAAAAAAACTGATTCCTATCTTGCGACCTATTTTGAACTGTTTTTCTTCTCTTCAGCTTTGTTTTTTGCCTGTTTGTTTCAAATGCCCGTTTATGACAGGTAGTTGGATACTGGTGGTGTATGGCTCATACAACAACACGTCAAAATCGCTCGCGCTATTTTCAAGATAAAGTTTAATAATTTTCGGGGTCGCAGATGGTCGCAGCTAGTTTTAACGACAAAACGTAGGAAAAATGTTGATCTTTCTTATGATATACGGCTCGCGAGTGAAATCGAGTCGAATCATAAAAAAAATCACTCTCAAAAATAAAAATATCCAAAAATTCAGCAAAGATGTTTAGTTTTCAATCATTTATGAACTTCAAAAACAAGTTTTTGCCAAATATTCATACATAACATCAAAGTATGACAAAAAACCTTTCTAACAACACATTAATTATCAAAATCTAACAATCATGTACTAAAATATTATGGTTTTTGTTCAATCGAAAAATAGCTCAAATTTGGGACAAAAAATACAAAGTTTGTACTTTGATGGCCTATAGCTCAGTAAGTTTAAGATAAAAACGTAAAAAAATTAGGTTTCAACTAAGTTTAATTATCTATTTTAAGAAAATGTTTATGGTGTTAACCTGCGACAAAGTTGGTTTTTCGATTTTTATACAGGCGTTTGCCCAATGTGCAGTGTCTTCATTGGTTTATGCACGCAATTACTCCCAAAGAATTCCGATTGGATGACCAACAGCTTGCAGAGTGTTGCGACGTACATACAAAAGCTTGCAGTTCGTTACAATCCTTACAACTACAGTTAATCTGGAGAAAATTCTGCCTGTTCGCTCCCTCCCGTATCCTTTCATTACATCACATCTACACGTTGTGAGTCCTGCGATAGAAAAGAAACGATCGGTGCATAAATGGCTTCGCTTCGTCGCTGATGCACTATCATGCATCCTTTGGCTTGTCTGTCATGGTGCTAACAGCTTCTCTCGTTTTTGTTTTGTTTTTTTCTTTTTTTTGTAACAAGACAAGAACGTAAGCTGCGACTGAGCTGGGTTTCCCGATTTTTATCTTTTACTATCCTCGCATAAATCGTTTGAGTATGCACTTGAATTGAACGAAACTTGCGCAAAACAGCTAACAACCATCCTCGTCAGCAGTCGGAGCCACCCAGAGAATACTTATACGCAGATGGATCAGCTCATGTCATGTGAAGAATCGATGAAAAATACCCTCCTTCACGCGGGTTCGCCCCGTTGCCGGCTGTAAGATAGTCACTACAACCAAAGCATTTCTTTTTATGAGCGTGATGCTTCTCTTCGTGATGCACACGCAAACATTCTTTCGGAGAATGGTGGAGCAAAGGAAAGCTGACGGGAATCCTGAGGCACAAAGAGGCCAAGATTTAGGACATTAAACCCATTCTCCGGACATGTTAATAGTGTGCTATATTTAGTGTGATTCATGCTGATAAAAATGTATACGGCTCACTAATGGCTGCCTTAGAGTAAAATGGTCGTTCGAATTTTCTGCCTCATGCAAGATGCTCCAAGGGTTGTTTTTATCTTGTTTGCTATTTCTCAGGTCCATTTGCGTGAAAAAAGATTACTTGAACACCAAGTGGAATGAGTGATACTTTTTTCTTCCCTTTTAAAATAAAGCATGCCTGTCATACATGTATTTCTCTTCCGGTTCAGTAAATATGACAAACAATTTCAAAACTATTTTTTTCTCCGATTAAAAAAAAACATTCTTGTGAAACGTTTAAGAAGCTTCCTGGGAATGCAGTCAGCGAACTCCTGTTCAGCTTTATCGTTAAACCGTCAAGATTGTCTCGCATAGCACATCGTTAGAATGTTTAAACCCAATTGTGACCTGACTGCTCCAGTTTATTAAAAGGCCACAGCAAATCCGTTACAATCTCGACTGACTGCTGATTTGTGCTTTGTACCTTTGTGTCCTTTGTGCTCATCGGTATTTTAAGACGATGAAATTCAAAACAATAATTTCATCAGAAGCTTTTTCCGGCTAAAACATGATTCGGTTGAACTCTTCACCATCAAGAAAATGAAAGTTTTTCCCGTTCATCACCGGTAAAGCTTTGCAACAAGACGCCCGCAAAAAGGAAGATAAAAAAAATGCTCTACACCTCAGGTCTCAAGTATTTGCAAACAAGTATTTGCTCGTGTAGTAGTCTATAGAGTATATGTTAAACGTAGGCAGAGGGAAAGGATCGCGAACATACCGAGACATTAGGAAATGTAAATATACCAATCTGGTACGCATTCCTAAGTATTCTTCCTTGCCTTACCGGGAGACACCTGAAGGTTCTAAACTTGCCCATTTCGCATGAATAATTAATGTCGTGCAGGATCTTATGCAGATTCGATTTCAGGAGCATGTCCTGGAAATGTCACACAAAAACCCTCCACGGCATGTACCGTTATCAAGAAAAGCAGCTACTCATCATAATTGAATCTAGAATTCGTTTCTTCATATCCCTTTTTCCGTAATGGTTAATCGGTCCTCGGTGCATCTTTTAGCACTAACGAAAAGTTTTACGTAAAAGCTGATTTTACGCCAAAATCGAACACTTATTCAATGCGATCCATTTATCCAGCACTCGTTCGGTAACGTATAATGGCGTGTTTCTACGTTTTCTTTAGGGTTCATTTAATGCTTACAATAAGTTGCTGTAAGAGTGCGGGAACAAGTAAACTGCAAGCCCATAAGGGCTGTGCGATTTATTTAATCCAATTTTCGTCATACTTTATGACTCGCTGTCAAGACACGGTAAAAGCAGTTTAAACAGTTGCTTTTCTCCGTTTTGTTGATTTGCTAATGGAGAGAGCAATTTATATTCCAAGAAAGGCGACCTTTCCCCTCCAACATTCACTTATAGCTTTGGAGGACATAAAACGGTGAAGGAAGAATCTACTGCAAGATAACAAGTTTGATTTCATTGCTACAAACGAATGATTACTTCTGTGTAAACGTGTTGAAAAATTATTCTTCTATTATTTTTGTTTTTGCGATGTCACATACTTTCTGATACACTAGCTAACAAAAAACTTTCTATTCTTATCTGCGTTGTGTTATTAACAATGCAAAAATATTATTCCAAGAAAAAAAGTTTTGCTCACTGCAGTGGAGGTTCAGTTTTTGTTGACGCATTCGTGGCTTTCACTTGCAGCACTACGCATGGTGAAGCGAATCTGGACAGTGTGTGGATTTATTTCACGTTTTGCACTAAAAGGCGTGGGGCAACTAAACCAAGAAGCAAACACCCTCGTCTTTACAATTTATTAGCTGCCTCTCGCTTGACCAAGGGGTCGATCTCCGATTAAGATGTGTCAGGCAGCAATAATGTTGAACTTTTTACTAGCCCTTCAGGCCTGTCAGCGTCGATAGGTTGCGTATGCTACCGTGGAGGTGTGTACCCTGCAATTTGGCAGCTATTTCTTTCACTCATACCTCGTCAGTGGATTTGGCAAACGAGTTGAAATACTACAAAAAGCAAAGGATGCAAACAGACAAAAAAACACTACTGAACAAATCCCCAAAGTCGTGCACCAGTAGTCGGCGGGTAGTTGTGTAATATAATACTAGGATCACCACATCCCATTCAAGTGTAGCGCCCGATAGTTAGGCAATTAGTATAATACTAGGAATAATCAATTATAGTAAGCAATTATGGTAGCGATCGTTTATGGTATGGAAGGATAGGATAGGAAGGATAGGAATAATTATAGCAAGTAAATTACATAAAAATGCATTAGCTAGATAAGGACAGAATATAGGGCATATGATAGAACAGGATAGGGAGATAAGCTAATAGCCACATAAGATATGTTTAAGATAAATACTTTTAGCCAATAGAAAAACGTAGGGTAAATTTTGGCGCGAAAAGGAGTAGTATAAATAAGAGTTAGGAATAGGAATTAGGTCATTAAGGAAACTGTATACTAAGAGGAAACGCTGCCCGAAAAATACAAAGACTAAAAAGTATTTCTAAATCGGTGTAGTTATTTCGAGTTGGATGTAAAGAAACCTTTTGTCCACCACATGGCGACCGTGACAGTGTGCAGAAAGTGATAATTTAGTAATGCACGATTTTAATAACGAGAAACGATTTTAATAACGCGAGGTTACTGAACCTACGTAAGTGCGTAAGAATGTGTCGCGTAAGTGCGTAAGTGTGCAATATCGGGAACTGCATAGAATCTACGACATATATAGTGACGTTACGCTAGACTATATATATTGAAAACTGTCTTAAAATGAATGGCATGTGAAGTACAGTTTCCATAAAATCCGATAAGCTATACCGTAAATTAATAATAGTTAACGGTATCGTGCGTAGCCGGATTAGTGCAGTGACCTATCGAAAAACTATCGACGTGTGAACACGAAAAAAAAAAAAGAGTGAAAGAAGTACGAGTGAGAGAATTGGGAGTAAAAGTGGATCGAGAGAGAGAGACATATCATCAAATAGTCTCAGTTCAACGTGTGAGAAGCGGAAGAGACGGTAAGGTGAGCGAAAGAGCGAATCGACCGATAACGGCTGTACAAGCGAGAAGGAAAGGCTGAACCGTGCTGTGTGATGTGATGAAATTGTAGCTCCGTGAGATTATTCAGTTCGTCCAAATTAGTGCGAGTGAAAGAGAACGCTAATTAAGAAGGAGAGCGAGAGTGAGAAAACCAACACAGTCGTGACGACGGGAGATCATCCAGATCGTTTTAACGTGACAAAGATAAACTATACACCGTTGTAATTCGGTAGAACGAGTACGAAGCTCAGCAAGAGAATCGGAGCTTACAGTGAATGTGTTTATACGGCGAAGAGGTGACGTGACGAAGCGTCGAAGCGACGTAGCGACGAAGCGACGAAGCAACGAAGTGGTGAAGCGATGGATGGCGAGCGGAAAGCAGACGTATTAATATATCGGGCAGCGGCGTAAGGACTAAGCGTAAGTTAGGAAATAGAACAAGGTAGGCAATAGAATAGAGAAATTTATAAATGATATTATTGTAATTGCTCAATTAAATATACGTTTATTTAATTTCGTGCACTGGTTGCTCACAATATTACAAAAAAAAAAAAAAAAAAAAAAAACATCCTTCCTTTACATTACCCAACTTCCCACTTTTCAATGCTATCAAAAATAAACGAGAATGTTCTAAGATTAAAAAAAATTGAAAAAACATTATCTGGTGATAGAAAGTTTCGCGGATGTCTGCTTGAACACTATAGTGCCTCTGCAAACCGCCTATTTGAAAAAACTAAGGCCTATCTGAATAGTTATCAAGAAATAGAACCATTAACAAACAACATTGAACTCAAACAAATTTTAAAAGAGATCATTGAAATTTTTGGTAACATTCAAACCCACATAAACTATCATCAATCAAACCGTATTCGGATTAAATTTAAAACCTTAGCCAAACTCGTTGTCGTGTTCGGTCGTTGGAGTGAAAGCAAAATGGACAATTTTGACATCAAAACAGCTACTGCACTGGTACACACATATGATGGCAACCCAGATGGGTTAGACAATTTTGTAGATTCCGCCAACTTATTAAATGAGCTTTTTCCAAAAAATACACTAATGTTGGTTAAATTTTTAAAGACCAGATTAACAGGAAAGGCACGATTAGGTTTATCGCCTAACATTGATAATTTTGAGTCATTAATAAATGATGTTAGGTCCAGGTGTCAAGAAAAACTAAACCCCGACAGAATTATATATCAATTAAAAGCGATTCGTCATGGAGACACTAAAACTCTTTGTGATGAAGTTGAACTACTCAGCACTAAACTTAAAAACGTTTATTTACAACAGGAAATACCCGAGCAGGTAGCAAAAGAAATGGCGTTAAAACAAGGTGTTAACACTCTTATTGAAAAAGTAAAAAATCAGGAAACAAGAATCCTTTTAAAAGCGGGTAAATTTTCTTGTATTTCTGATGCTTTTGAAAGGTGTTAGAAAATGAAAAAAATAATAATGATATGCAAATATTATCCTTCGGAAGAAATTACTATTACACACCACACATAAATAGTAACCGAAGATTTTTCCGCAGCAAATTTCCCCATAACACAAACAGTAGATATATGCAAAATACACATAATAGAGGGTTTGGCAATCGTTTAACGTACAATAACAATCAACCCGATAACAATCGATTTCAAAATAAAAAATATTTTCATAACAGTCAAAGGCGAATGCCAGCGTCAAACACAAATTTTAATAGGCTATACACAGCGCAAGCTGAAGAACAGGAGCATTTTTTAGGGGATCCAGATACACTGGAAGAAACTCTCCAGAGTACGGAAAACTATCAACATTCGCAATAAATTTCCATGCTAGTAATTTCATAAAAGTTCAAATAGACATGGCTACTAATAAAACAAGTATACTGATTTTAGATACTGGAGCAGATGTGTCATTATTCAAAGTGGATAAAATAAAGTTAAAACAACAAGTTTATAAACAAAATAAAATAAATCTAACAGGTATTACTAATAATTCTATAAATACATTAGCAGCCACGTTTACTAATATATCATTTGGCAACGTGTCTGTTAATCATAAATTTCATATCATACCTAAAGATATAGATATAAAGGCAGACGGTATTTTGGGAAGAGATTTTCTCACAAAACATAAATGCGTAATCGATTATGATCACTGGCTTTTAAACTTCAACTATGAGGGCATAACAATATGTCATCCAATCGAAGATAGTATCGATGATGGTTTTATACTGCCGTTACGTAGTGAAGTAGTACGAAGAGTAAAATTAAATAAGTTAACCGAAGATTCAATCGTTCTTGCAAATGAAATTAAACCAGGAATTTTTTGCGGCAACTCCTTGGTATCAATCGATAAACAGTATGTAAAGTTCATAAATACTACTGATAATAATGTGTTCATCGCCAATAATTCATTCAAACCTCTGGTTGATCCAGTTAAGAACTATACAACTAAAAATAAAATATCCAAAAATAGTTTAAAACGCCAGTCTAAAATAAACGAAATTCTCAAACAAATAGAGTATAAAAATATTCCAAATTATATAATTTCAGATTTAGAAAAAATTCTCATTGAATATAGTGATGTATTTTGCACTGATGATGAGCAAATAACTACTAACAATTTTTACGAGCAATCAATAGAGTTGAAAGATAATGTACCATGTTATATTCCAAATTATAAACAAATTTATTCTCAAAGTAATGAAATAAAAAATCAGGTAGATAAGCTGCTCAAAAATGATATAATAGAACATTCGGTCTCACCATATAATTCGCCTATCCTCTTGGTTCCAAAAAAATCCGAAGATACCAGCAAAAAATGGAGGTTAGTTGTTGATTTCAGACAACTAAATAAAAAAATTATGCCTGATAAATTCCCTTTGCCTAGAATCGATACTATTTTGGACCAATTAGGTAGAGCAAAATATGTCAGCACCTTAGACCTGATGTCCGGGTTTCATCAAATCCCTTTGCACAAAGAATCAAGAAAATATACAGCTTTTTCAACATCATCAGGGCACTATCAATTTAAAAGATTACCTTTTGGGTTGAATATAAGCCCTAATAGCTTTCAGCGTATGATAACCATAGCAATGGCAGGATTGACCCCAGAGAGTGCTTTCGTCTATATTGATGATATCATAATAACAGGTTGTACAATAAAACATCACCTTGAAAATTTAAGAAAAGTTTTTGATAGACTACGTTGTTACAATTTGAAGCTGAATCCATCAAAATGCAAATTCTTCCAGAGTAGTGTAACTTACTTAGGGCACAAGATCACGGATAAAGGTATATATCCTGATGAATCTAAGTTTGATACCATTAAAAATTATCCTTTACCCAAAAATGCCGATGATGTTAGAAGATTTGTTGCCTTTTGCAACTACTATCGTAAGTTTATTCGTAGTTTTGCAGAAATAGCAAAACCACTAAATAATTTATTAAAGAAAGGGTCAATGTTCTGCTGGTCGAAAGAATGTCAGTACGCGTTCGATACTCTTAGAAGGAATTTAGCATCACCAAATATATTACAGTATCCAGATTTTGAGAAAGAGTTTATTATCACAACAGATGCATCGGATGTTGCATGTGGCGCAATTCTATCCCAGATAAAAGATAATTATGATTTACCAATTGCATTTGCAAGTAAAAGTTTTACAAAAGGGGAAAAATCCAAACCAACGATAGAAAAAGAACTGACAGCTATTCATTGGGCAGTAAACCATTTTAAACCATACATTTTTGGGAGAAAGTTTAAAATCCGAACAGATCACAGACCTTTGGTTTACCTATTTAATATGAAAAATCCCACGTCAAAATTAACACGTATGAGGCTGGATCTTGAGGAATTTGACTTCGAAGTAGAATTTGTTCAAGGTAAATCAAACACAGGGGCGGACGCACTATCAAGAATCGTCATTGATTCACAACAACTTAAAGACATGCAAGGAAAAAACATGGAGGTGCTAAAAAATAAATCTCTGTTGATGGTAAACACTAGAGCAATGACTAAACAAAACACATTAAAGATCCCACAGAAAGCTATTGAAGAAGAAGAAGAAAATAGGTCCGTAACAGAACCTACTTTTTGGCAAACTGAAAATCCTTCAGAAGTAAATAAACTCTTAAAGATTCAGTCGGTAAAGCAATTTAACACAATTAAATTTGTAGTATTCAATAATAATCTTAATAAGGAATTGGAAGCACATCTATAAAATGCAACGTAAATGGAAGTCAGGCACTCGAGTCTGCTCTTCTACAGGTATGCAAAATTGTGAAAGAATATAAACGAAACAGGGTAGCGATTTCTGTACAAGATTCATTATTTAAGCAATACTCGATACAAACCGTAAAGGAAATCGCGGATAAAGCCATTTCCGGTTTCGAAATCATTGCATACACTCCGCCGAAATGGGTTACAGAGCAGGAAGAAATACATAATATTTTGAAAAATTATCACATGTTACCTTCGGGAGGACATGTTGGTCAATACCGATTGTATTTAAAATACGAGAAAAATTTAAATGGAGAAATATGAAAGAAGAAATTAAGGATTTTGTACAGGGATGCGAAAAATGTAAACAAAATAAAATAATGAGACACACAAAAGAAGAGAGCGTAATTACGACTACGCCCATGAAACCATTTGAAGTGGTATGCATAGACACAGTGGGCCCTTTACCAAAAACACAAAAAAAACTATAGGTACATTGTAACGATGCAGTGCGAGTTAACAAAGTACATTGTTCTCGCTCCAACACAGAATAAAGAAGCGAACTCAATTGCAAGGGCTATGGTAGACAATTTTATTCTGAAATACGGAAAATTTCTTGAGATGAAGTCCGACCAAGGCCTTGAATATAATAACGAAATTTTAAAGAAAATAGCAGAGATACTCGAGGTCAAGCAGACTTTTGCAACCGCATATCATCCACAAACAATAGGCTCTTTGGAAAGAAATCATAGAACATTAAATGAATATCTAAGAGCATTTACGAATGAGCATGGTGATGACTGGGATGATTGGGTAAAGTTTTATGAATTCAGTTACAACACAACACCTCACACAGATACAAATTATACTCCGTATGAATTGGTATTTGGAAAAAAAGCTAACCTTCCACAGGATTTACGGAGTAGTAATATTGAACCAGTGTACAATTATGATGCATATTATAACGAAATGAAATACAAATTGAAAAAGTCAAATGAAATAGCACGTAAAAATTTAATTGAGCAAAAATTAAAAAGGCAGGATAGTGCAAATGTCAATGTGAAACCGTTAGATGTAAAGCAAGGAGACGCGGTTTATTTAAAAAACGAGAATAGGAAAAAGTTAGACCCAGTATACATAGGCCCATATACAGTAGTAAGCTTTGATACATCTAATTGTACAATTATGAACAAGGCTACAAATAAATTGAGCACGGTACATAAAAATAGATTGATTAAGGGATGAAAAGCATACGCTTTTCATTTTTGAAGGGGTGAGGTGTAGCGCCCGATAGTTAGGCAATTAGTATAATACTAGGAATAATCAATTATAGTAAGCAATTATGGTAGCGATCGTTTATGGTATGGAAGGATAGGATAGGAAGGATAGGAATAATTATAGCAAGTAAATTACATAAAAATGCATTAGCTAGATAAGGACAGAATATAGGGCATATGATAGAACAGGATAGGGAGATAAGCTAATAGCCACATAAGATATGTTTAAGATAAATACTTTTAGCCAATAGAAAAACGTAGGGTAAATTTTGGCGCGAAAAGGAGTAGTATAAATAAGAGTTAGGAATAGGAATTAGGTCATTAAGGAAACTGTATACTAAGAGGAAACGCTGCCCGAAAATACAAAGACTAAAAAGTATTTCTAAATCGGTGTAGTTATTTCGAGTTGGATGTAAAGAAACCTTTTGTCCACCACACAAGCATCTTTCAAGCGCCTGTTGTAGACCCGCATTCTGGTTTTTGCTTCAACCAAAGCTCTCGCTCTCATGTTCATTAGGAAAGTTTTAGGATAAATTTATTTGCACCAATGTTGTGGGGAAGGTTGAATTCAGCACCTGAAAACCATGCCTTGTCGAGCCTACCACCATAGCTTTTCTCGTGCACTGCGAAAACAATCAAGAAAACCTAATTATCCGCAAATGGAATCATTTTAATCTATTTGATTATTAGCGGAATGTTTGTTGGTTCTTCTTTTCCAACTTTTATTTGAGCGTGCAAACGAAACCGTACCGATGCCGTTATCCATTTCACACGATCTCAACGCCCCTTACAGAGAAAATCAAAGTTTACAAAACAACGAACGCAACACCAACACGAACAGCAGCATGGTTTGTATAGTTTTATTTCTTTTTTCTATTCATAAAGATTCATATGCATGCTGTGGAATGAATTCACCACAAATTCATTTCACAATTTGAAATCACCCGGGAGAAGCCATTGGAGAATTCCGCAACTCGGACAATTCCGTCTGATGAATGGACCGAGCCAGAGCTTCGTGGGTTTGAAAAATTGTTTTAATTATAACATCTTCCTAACTCAACCCAGCTCAATTCCAGCAATTGTAAAATTGTGTTGAAGGTTTTATAACACTTTGTCTCGCGAGATCTAGGACTGCGATGGTGTAGCACGATGATCAAGATCAATAACGATCACTGTTTTGCAATAAGACATTTTTAATGATTGAGAAGATAAAAAGTACTACGAATGATAAAAAAGATTCACAGGCGCCTCTTCCAACGATGTTTGCAATGTTTTCGATTCATTTCATCACATGTTTTCACGCCGTGGCCCGATTGCTTGGTTGCCGAGGGTATAAGATAGGTAAGGTCATCTTACCACTTTAGTAGGAATCAAGATACCTCAATACAGGTGCAGGAAAGAACAACGCAACGCAGCAACGGAAAACTCGGTAGGTGTTGCGAAGGCGACTTTCTTTAATTTTATAAATTTCATTTTAATTAATTTTTCATTATGAGCGATTAATTCGACGATTTCAATTTCAAACCAAACGGTTAGTTACGAATTTAAGGTAAAAGAAACGTTAAGAAAAGATAAGCAAAAATTTCACAAAATCAACATTCCATAGCAAGCCGTCTTTTAGTGTTTACCAAAAATAATTGAAAATAGACAGGACGCGTTGTACAAGTATGTGTATCATAAATAAGTTCAGATTTCTAACAAATTCAGCTGAACAAACTATGCACCAGTATGGCACAGTATAATCAGCAGTTTAGATAAGCGCAAAATATTCAGGGATCATTATCGCTATCCTTAATAAATAATATCTTTTTCGATCGCCATACGAAATAAGCATAACGCGATCTGCATACACACAACTAGGTGCAATAAAACAACGGGCTAGGATTGCAATCGATCCATGCATCAATCCACGAATAAAAAACATAAAAAAAACCCACGTCCACACACGACAAACGTAAGAACAGGGTAAAAAAATAAAACAAGACAAGCAGGCAAAAAGGATCACGGTAAAAAACTTCATGCGAAACAAAAGATAAGATGGGCGGAGATTTGCATTCTCGGTCCTCACAGAAAAGAAATGAGACAAGCGATCCAAGCAAAAATAGCGAAAGGCGTAGTTCGAAGAATCGGGTTAACCTAGTAATTAAAATAGAATATAAAACATTTTTCATTGTTAATAAACACTTGCTATAGTAACATCAAGCTGAAAGGTTGTGTGTGCTTTGTTACTTGATTCTTATCATCGTATTAGTGGAAAAATCCTGCACTCGGGCATTGGTCTTGATTAAGTTCATTGATCAGGTCAAAAAGGTATTTGTAAATACAACTAAGATTTTACAGCAGGCCTAATGGTTTATTAATTAGGTTAATTAGCAGCAGCACTGGCAATAAATCACACAGAAAATTGATTTCGAAGCAATAGCAAAAATGTGGCGCAATGTATACGACAAACCGAGTCGCCTCTTCTTCCCCATATGCATTTGTGCGCTATATATGATTGGCAAGTTTTCTTATCTTCCTCTATGCCTATTACATTCCTTTTTATATGGGGATTAATTACACGATGAACGAAGTCACCAGTCGGCCGGTGAGCAAATGTCTGCGTTCGACCCGTTTCTCCGGACGCCTTGAGCGACCAGGCGTCTCCATCGACGTTATGAAGCTTTCACCATAAGTTGGCAACTTAGCTCGCATGTGAATGCTTATCAGATTTGTATGGAAAAAATGAGGGCAACTTCTCGATAATTAACAATGAATGAGAGAATAAGCAATTTTGCTGGTTGAATTTAGCTGATTCAACGCTTTTCCTTGACATTGTTGTACTAAATGGGAGTCTGAGCCTCATTGGAAACTGAGCAGTTTAGCATCCAGTTGGTGAATTAAATTTGTTTGTTTATTCTAGAAAATTTCTTCAAAATGTAAAAACTGATTTAAAAAATAGAGATTAACATGTATCTTAATTACATCAATTACTTTACTTTCATTCTGTAATGTTAGTTAAAACAAAAAATCTACAAGTTGGCAACGTGTAAGTTAATCAAATCGTTTGTTTTACTACTCTGGGTAATAAGATGATAAATAATAAACTTCAACCTGATTCATTCTGTCCTCATATTTTGTCTTAAATGACCTACTTCAAACTCCTCCATGTGCTGTAAATCCATTGTAAAAAGTGATTACTCACGCTTTTTGCCTTAGGATCGTTACGGCTTTCTAGGTTTGCAAGTAGCTTTATCAAGATGAAAGTATTCCCATCACATAGTGATAAACGTTCCTGTCGTTCCTACCCAATCCGTTTGCTTTCTTCTGTTTTTATGACACTCCGAAATGAGTAGCCTCGGTTGATAATTCAACATTAACACTTCTGACCGCAAGCTGGTTCTGTGTTTGCTCGTTCGTTTCACCTCACCGCTTGATACCAACACGCAGCAGACGCAACAAAAACAAACTCCACAATGCATCGTACACGTGGGATGGCAGAAGTCGGGCTGTGTCAATATTTATATTAACTTGCCATTCTTTCCCCCCTGTTTTGGCTTTGTTGCCTGCGTGAGTGACTGTTATTAGATAATTTATTATACTCCAGAGGGCTTTGAAAATATCCCGGTCAAATTTCTGGAACTGGACCGTACGTTGTATATATGTATATACATTTAATGGCTCTCTTACTGGGCTCAATGCGGCCAAAACGATGACAACCAAATTCTCGATAAGCTTTCAGCTACTGGTACTTGGCGATAATAATGATTTCCGTCCAGTTCCAATCAATCCGCTATGTGACCAATGTATGATGAATTTGCTGGTTATGGCATTGTGAGCTGAGTTGAAAATATGGGCAATTTGATGGCAACAATTCGCTTTCACACGATTGCGATGCATATTTATCCACTTTTTCTCATTCTTTTTTACTCACAGAATTACTGCCCCACACGATCGAAAATTTGGACCGGAAATAAAATCCTTGTAAATCAATCAACTATTTTTTTAACGGTTATTGTGTTATTTTACAAAATTGTGTGATTGTAGCAGTTGTTGATTAACAAAAAACCTTGCACCCATAAATGTCATGTTCACCGGAATGTGTTTCTCTCAACTCTAAAGATACTTAACTGTATTGATTCAATATCTTCCTTCTATGGACTATTGATTGCGGTTAACTTATACATGTCATAAATAAAGCATGAAGAGTTAAAGATGTGTATCAGCACACGGCGAAAAGAGCTCAAAACATTAAGTAGCTCACTTTTACACGCAAAAGTACGCACTGTAAAAAGCTATCCAACGAAAATTTTATGATCTAAGTGACCCATCCACCCATCGGAAACCACCGACAACCCCAAGAAAGGGAAGAGGCAACAAAAACGGCGAAAACATTTTCTTTCCAAGAAGCACTCTTTCGACTGTCGTCTGACTGTGTGAGGAAGATGAAACCGAAGGAAGCTCACAATCCTTTACCATGTCTAGACGATATTCTGCAAGAGAATTGTGAAAGCTTTCTTGCTGTAATGTAAGGATTGGCGAGGGTTGGCAAATGCAGTCGCTTCAATCATGCTGCACAAATGAACGTGTACTGCCGATGGTTTTCCACGGCAGGAGAAGCTGGTAAGGGGTGGGCTTGTGTCATGCAAAACAATGTAACATCTTTTTTATACCTCCCTTTCTCTGCAGCCTTAAGCCTTGAGCGATTAAATTGAACTGCCATTTGTGTGTGTGTGCCGTAAGCATTGAGACAATCAAGGATTTATGTGACGTATGGGGGATTTACAAATTCTAAAAAGAAAAATATTCATCTAGACCAGGTCACAAGCAAAAAGATTCAAAAGCCGATTTACTGAAAATAAAAATGCACAAGCCCCGTCTTCGAGTAGAAACGATACTTGGAATGGATGGAGACAATAAAGATAGCTGAACGGCGGGATAAACTGTCGGAACACATGGTTGCTTTTCTTGCTTCCGAACTGGTCACCATTTCCGAGTTCATTAAGTTTTTTTGGGGCATGCTCCCATTCAATTGGGACACCATTTCATGTTTCGTTTCAGTACTTCACTAAATCCAACAGTTTCGGTTGGCGATGTTTTAAGCGATTCAATCATACAATTTAACGCCCTATCAGGATTGAAGGAAAACACCACTTTACCATCGAATTAAACGGTAATAGGGCCCTTTCCGTTTGAAGTTCGTAGGCTGAAATTTCAGTCTGTCAGCTTTTTGCATTGTATAGCAGTTTTCGAGCAGCTATCTAAATGGGTATAATATACAGGTGGGCTCATCCCAAGGTGTATGAATTTAGAAGGCTGATTTTTATCGCTTCTGCTTCTGAATGAAGATTTTAAGAGTGTTTTGTGTATTCGTCAAGACTCAAGAAAGCTCGTTGGAGCAAAAGTTTTCACTCGTTCTGTCAAAAAGTGATGTTCATAATTGGTTATAAAAAAGCAATGAGACCACCTGGACTACGTACACTTTGATTCCAGATTCCACCACCTGATCTCTTTAATGCACCTTGGAATAAATGTAAACAACACCGTGTTTTCGAGCAGGTACTCGAATCTAATTCTAGCTTTGTGGCTAGAATAATCTAGACTGAAAATTGCAGGCTAGTTTTTGTGTGGTTTTGTATGGAGTGTTTGAATAGACCGTACCCTCATACGTACGACTGACTATAATGCTATGGTAACAATAAGTCACTGAAAGCTAAGCTCACTTCACTAGTGAGTACAGGCAGGCCTTGACCGACAGCAGTTGTTGTGTCAAAGAAGAAGAAAAAGATTAGATCAGCAGTCACATGACTATATGCCTTTCCGAAGTTCTATCAGGAATATGAAGAGTTATAAGAGTAGGGTTGACTAGCAAATTTAGTTGGGAGTGGTGGCGTGTACCTTTTCCGCATGCTGCCGATTTGTTTGCGTAATGTTTTATCCGCCCCTGCTGGTACATCTCATGGACTCACCTAAAAAGCTAGATTTTTTCGTCAAATTCTGAGTTCGATATAGACATTCCAAACAAAAGTGAAAATTTTTTCGTTCGTCAAATAAAGCTATAACTGTTAAACTTTCTGTTCAACCTGCTAGCGATTTTAGTATATCCATTAAAAGCTAGATATAAATAATGACTGGGAAAATTATGTTATGGTTTCCCCATTGGAATAATGAAACAATCTATGGTTTTCGGTAGCAAAAATGAAAAATCGGTCGATCATAATTCATGGTTTTTGGTCATTCTGCATGACACGCACATCCTTACCTAAATAAGTACTGTTCGTCAGTATCCAAAATATTTGCAGCAAAGCTACGATCAAGCCGATAACTCGTACTCACTACACTGGGTTTGCACGGTGCAATACGCTTACACTTTACGGGATGCTTTTTCCCTTTTACACTTTACACTTTTTCAATTTTTACTTTTTCATTTTTTATTTATAAATTTTATCATTCACTTTTTGATTTTCTGCTACTGTCAAACAACACTATTTTCCACTGCTAACTCTCCGAAACTCCTTTTCTAGTGTGGAAATTGCCTGTTCGAGATAACAGGCAAGAAAACTTATAAAATTCAATTACACTTCACTTTCAATGGAAATATGGACCTAAAGAGTGGAAAGGAAATTAACATCATTCCAAATCAACACAGCGACTAGCATAATATGAAAACACTGTTCAGCGCAAAACTCTAGATGTTCTGCTTATTACTCTACCACCTTTAGAGTAAAACGTCATCCTTTATTTCAGACATACATACGTTTTGGACTAGAATCAAAACTTATACATAGCGATCAAAAATTAACAAGTGGATGATCCGTTAACCACACAAACAACGATTGTTTTTATCTGTTGTGACATGGCAATGCAGTTAAAATTGAATAACTTTCTTATATTGTCCTTTTTTCCACCAAAACGTTAGAATTATTTTCTTAACACCACTACACAGAGGAGAGAGATCACATCTGTGGAGGGGGGGGAGGGGGGCATCATTATGCGTGTACAGTTTGCAGATCTCTCATGCCACAAACACACCTTGAACCTTGAACGTTGATGTCGATTCACTGCAGTGCAATTATTTGGTAGATTTTGCGGGTTTCCGATTATCTGATTTCCGGTGGCTGGCTGCTTGCTGCTCGTTCACTGCGTATTTGTTTATCATGCCGCACAACACATCATATTTTGAGCACACAGATCGTTGCTGGGCGCCTAACTGTCGCGTCCAAATGATGCCACATTCCAGTGTGTCGTCTCAATGACAAATCGTTCTTTTTCCCCACCCCATACCGGCACGGGGGCACAGTCGTGCATGGCCACAGTGTACGCTGTGTATGTTGGGTACGACAGTGGTTGAGGCGCCTTTCTCTAGAGGTTATTAGTGGTGGTACGGGATGCTTGTAATATTCTTTTCCATCATCACGGGCTACAGCCGACTTTACTTAGATTTTTGGTTCAAACTTTTTCAGCTTTTTTTGAATATACTAACCCAAGAACTATGGGTGACACACTCATATGATTCTCCTTCACTTGATATTGATTGTATTGATTTTACTGACTTACATGAGCATTTTATTGATCAAGGTTTAGAGCCATATTCTATAAACTGATATGAAAAAAGAAGCTGCTAGCATCTCTACCCCGGTACTCTTACCAGATATTCAACTATTCCTAAACCATTAAAAATGTTACTTCTAATGAAATAACAAAATATCATCTCACGTTTTCTAAGGAAATAAACTTCAATGCATCCATACAATCACGGAGTAGAGTTGCATCTTTTCACTATCAGTGAGAACGTTTCAAGTATGCCACAATGAATGCTCTTTTATTTTTACGACTCAATAACATCGTAAAACCGATCACTTTTGAAAACAGTGTAACCTAGAACCAGTCCCGACTATGGTCAAAGATAAACTAACGGGTAGTAACGATTACCGGGCCAATACCCGAATCACGAAGTTCATTTCATTCGTTTGTATTTTTAGACGCAACGCAACGTTCAATCGCGTTAATGAACAAACCTGGAATAAAAGCTCCGAATTGGGATTCTGTAAGGCCTTTTCGTGCATCATTCGGGACTGTTCAATTTCACTTCGGCAATTGTTCGGGTATTCTCATTGGCGCAGGCGTATTTTGGATTTCTCCTATCCTCTCCCCTATTTTGGTTCATGCACTTGATGGCAGTATAAACGTCTGTTCTCATGCCACGCTGCTAATGCATTTGATGTTGGGGTAGGACAAGGTTTTCCGATTTCGATTTTTTTCGTATCGTAGCAGGGCTACCGTCAATCCCGGGAAAGGAGTTTGTACTAATAGGAAGAGCGATTCAATTATCATAAAAAAACAAAACCAACAGCTTGATGCTTGTCCAGTCAGTAGATGAATCAAATGAGGGGATCAACAACCCTACAAAAAACATCAGCGATTTAATATGTAATTGAATTTTGACCATTTTCAACATTGGAAAGATGAAGGACACAACAGCACGTATTGAAGGAATCATTTATCACTATCACTATCACTATATGCATATTTTAGTATTCAAACATTGTTTTTTTTTTTAATATTAAAACATCGGAAGTAAAACATAATTTGCTTATTTGGGGCGATAATGATCACAATGTCATCACCTACTCTTTTTTCAATTAATTGCATTTCTTCTCCTGTCATTAAATCAAACTTTGTTTGTCTTAAGCGTGGCAAGACCTCAAAAGGAAACCCTTAGAGAGTTAGGTGGGAGGTTTAATCGGTTTGCCAGCCATTTGAAAAGATTTTGCTAAGAGAGTACCCCTTCCACACCACACATACAGTCAGACCAAACGGAGTAGTCCGCGAAGCCAACAGTCTTTATATTAATTTTATTTTACACGTAAATTCAATTGATTATCTTCTACAAATGGTTGGCTTTTTAACATCATGTAACATTTTTGTTATTTCTGTTTTCTTTTCAAGATTGAAAGGAAACTTTAAAAAAAGAAGTCTATAGCATTTTTCTGATCAGAATGTTGCTGCCACGACTGCCAAACCACAAAGAAAGACTGGCACATAACAGGAAAAAGCAAAATATAAACTCAAGAATACAAACGAAGCTTATCTTGTCTAGGCAACTTCCACCGGTCGATACCAATATTTCCTAAAGCTAGCTGTAGTGGTTTGGACATTTTCTAACCTTGGTTCTCGCTCCCCTTAGTTGGTTGGTGTTTTGCGATTAACCTTTTTGCTTTTTTGGCTGCAACCGTCAGCTTGTTTACGTCCCATTAGTCACCAAAGCCCTACGGATCTACTCTTGATGCCACATAGATGATGCGATGACAGTCCGTATTGTCAGCTGGTTGAGCTTATCCGATTTTAGCTCTGTAATGGTGTTGAGAGATGGTTAAGCAGATAAAAACCAATGTCGACTGACAAAGAATGGGTGAAGCCCTTTCGGGCGGTCAAACACGATGGCTCATATCTGATAACTGTCTATTATCGGGCTTAGAAGAACTGCCCCACTCATTCAGCAAATACCCTGCTTCAAACAAAGTTAATGAAGTTAATTTGTTGTACAAAAAATATTACTTAAGAGAAAATCATATGTTGAAAGTAGCTGGAAATCCATGTTTTAGTTTTATTTTTGAAACGTTTATGATATGACGTATATCCTTTTCCATATATTCAATAATTTGTTTGAAAACTATCAATTGCTATTATTTATTTGAATTGCTTTAAAACATTATATATTCCATTACAGATTGCATGAAACATCTACAATTACATGAAAAACGTTATTGCTTTACGTTAAATACTATGTGCACTTTATTTTTCAATCTTACTGCAAATATAAGGCTTCCTTAGAATTTTATGTTGCTTCTCAAAAATGTGCGGCTCATTCCATGTTCTTATTTTGTGTTTTTCCACGTTATTTTTTTTGTGTTGTGTGCTAGAGTTTGTTGGTTCAATTATTCTGAGGTCCAATGGGACGATACCAATAAACAGTGGGACCGAACTACATATCAATGGGAAATCATTAATAAATCGTGAGACAAGAATTTATACAAGCCAACCAAAAATCGTGAAAACTCTGTCAATTGATTCATTTATTCAAGAGTCATTGACCAGTTGTTCTGCTACACTTCATTAGTCTTTTAATTGTCAGCAACCCTTCCGTTAGCCAGTACTGTTCCTCGCAGGAAATGCTAGTTTATTGTCTTCTAATATACCCCAAAACATACGGGATGACTCAGTGAAGGGTACGATTTTTATGAGGTTGTAAATTTTGACAGCCATAAGGATTTTTTACAGCACTCCTTTAACTTTCAACGAGGCAAGCTTGTATATGCAGTGCAACCTCCTTGAACTAGGCAGTTGTATTTTTGAGTGATACTTAAAAAATAATTGGGGCTGTTCCAGTTTAGCTATAGGACTTTTTTGAAAGGCCGAACAAACAGGATTATCGATTTCGATTGGCAGGTGAAGTACATCTTCGTACCATTAAAAAGAGAATACATGGTCGTAAAAAAGGAACATTGATTGATCCCAAGTCCGGCACGAACTGCATACTGGTTAAAATACCGAAAAATTTGGAAATTTTATTGTCTGCCATCCTGGCTTTTACAATACATAATAGCTTAACAGTATATATTAATGGTGTTAAAAACGGGTCTTTTTGAAGATCCGTTCTGGTTCATTCATAAAGATGATCCAGAACATTTGATCGGACCAATCATTCAATTGTTCTTTTTCTGCTAAACCTGTCAGTTAATGCAAAATCTGCAGTCAAAGAGAAATGAAAACATCTCAGGACTCTACCCACCAAGGATTATTGATTGTTTCCCAAAACTTTTTGGATAGTTTTCATAGCTTTTTAGCTCGTTCCCACAATGTTCCAATTGAACGCTCCCCATTTTTTTTAAATTGGATTATTTTGATTCTATTTATACGATATCAAAATTATGGAGAAACTTTACAAAAATGTATGGAATATATGGAAAACGGTGAATATATCGTGAGAGAGACCTAAAATATTACAAGAGTCACGAGGCGAAGAGATGCAGTACGTGTTAACGAGCGAACGAGATAGTCAGCTATATTTCTATCGTCATTATCGAGTGGACAATACTAGTGATGGGCGTTTCGGAGCGCACAAACTCCGCACCAACGGCTCCGGAGGCGTCTCCGCACCAACGGCTCCGCACCAACAGCTCCGCACCAACGGCTCCGGAGGCGGCTCCGCACCAACGGCTCTGGAGCCGGTTTTAACAAAATCTGAAATTTTCTGGAGCCGGTCGGAGCCGTTTTGCCCATCACTAGACAATATGCTTAACATATCGTTCAAGCTGCATCCACATGATTAGCGCAAAAGAGTGAAGGTGTAAAATTGTATATGGAATTGACACCTCGCACGAAGATTTCTCCATACATGATGCATGTATCACTCGCTCAATTTACTGATCCGGATCATTTGAACGAATCCGGATCTGATCTTACATCACTGGTATATATTGATTAGTAGAATCTATATAATCTGGGAGGAAATAATCCGGAAATTTTATTATTATTATTATTATCATTATTATTATTTTTATTATTTATAATTGTCAGCCAAAGAGGCTTAACAATATTAACTTTCTTCTTCTTCTTCTTTGGCTCAACAACCGATGCCGGTCAAGGCCTACCAACCCACTTGTGGGGTTGGCTTTCAGTGACTTATTGATTTCCCCCCATAGCAGGATAGTCAGTCCTACGTATGGCGGCACGGTCTATTTGGGGCTTGAACCCATGACGGGCATGTTATTAAGTCGTACGAGTTGACGACTGTACCATGAGACCGGCTAAACTTTATATTAACTTTATATTAACTTAAATATCAAATGTTTATATTAAATTGTTATTTGTATTAAATTTAATTTACATACAGAAAAATATAACTGGTTAGTGTTTTCTTTAAAACGAACAACATATCATAATTGCTTTGCATGATGACATGAGTCTTGACTTAATCCGTCCTGTATGTAGATAATTGAATTAATCCTTAACGGATTCCACCTGGTCGCCCAATTGTATAGTTGATATACTTTTTTTCATTATCTTACTTAGTTTATCATAAGTAGCTTAAATTTCACCATTAGATAGGATAAATGTACCAATAGTGGTGCAATTTGTATTGTTACAGATTTGTTTTAATGTTGTTTGTAATGTAATTTGTTTAAGTGTCAAGAAAGAGATTTTTTGTATACAACACATAATAATTTTAATATGTTAATATGTTATCTTTACAATCACAACCATTTTTACCATGAAACACATCAACACAGATCACATCAACACACATACCATGAAACACAGCAGACAAAATACATATTCTTGTGACTGCTTCGTTGTACCTATAATGGTGATATGATATAGTTGTCGTTTTGTGTTCCTATAGTGGTGGTAACCAAAGATGCCTCCAAAACAGTGTATATTATTGATGGAACTGAATTTTGAGGCTTTTTTCGTGTGAGTAGCAAAGATTACCGCCATAAGTAAGATTTCTTACATATGTTTATCAAAAAAAAAAGAATAAATTTGATTGATGAAAAATTGCACAAGTACTGTAAAACACTTTTCGTCAACCCACACCCAGAAGAGAATGCTTGATTTGAAGTCGATTTTTCACTCAGTCAGATAAGCGAATTTTGGCCTTTGTTTGGTAAATTACTTACAGAAAACTCGTTTCTGTTGCTTATTTTTAAGAAAACAGTACGAAATGTCAAAAATTTCGTCGAAAAAAATCTAAAATTAGCTGTTTTTCTTGATTTTAAAGCAAAGACCACTGTAGGAAATGCCTGTTTGGTGTACCTATAATGGCACTATCTTAAAAAAACACTTAAAAATACGTAAATATGGTCAAAAGGCATGGAATTTTAATAAAAAAAATTATGAATGAATGTTATCCATTTCTTAGTGACCATAAAATCCATTATTTTGTGAAACGTATTAAAATTTTTCCACAATCCTTCGGATTTCATAATGATATTCATATTATTGTTAACGTTCTAAATGACCACATAACAACGCAATTATTAGTTTTTTAACATAATTGTTATCGAATGATTTGAACATTTGAACATTTAAATACATTTGATAACAACTATGTTAAAAAACTAATAATTGCGTTGTTATGTGGTCATTTAAAACGTTAACAATAATGTGAGTATCATTATGAAATCCTAAGGATTGTGGAAAAATGTTAATATGTTTTACAAAATAATGGATGTTTTTGGTCACTAAGAAACGGAATGGCCCTGTTTAAGTTTTAAATACTTTGTAAAAGGCTAGATAACATTTCACATCGTAATAAATAACTTAACTACTGATAATTTATCGTATGCGACGCATAGTACCACCACTATTGGTACTAGCACCACTATAGGTACGTTTACCGTATAAATATTTTTGACCACTGTTGAATATTTTTGTAAAAAGTTTGAAAATGAACATGCTAGCCCTTTTATAAAGGAGAAAAATCAATTACTGAAATAAAAACTGCAACTTTCAGCACAGATCAACAATTTGTCCTATGTATCTTGCAATGCTAGTATCTTTTGAAATCACTCATAACTAAAACACGAGTAAGTAAACGAATGACCGTGATAAGCAAAGCTAAATTAAAACTAATTTAAATCAGCAAAAGTAATGTTAGACCTACACAAACCATTGCTTCCGGTGACATTATTTAATGTGCCGCACCACCGCAAAATGACGGTGATGGTGAAGAATGGCAAAGTTTCACCAAGACGAAAACACGACATTCTTGACAAAAAATACCTGCGGCCAATCCCATCACGGATTGATGTGTTCTGAACGAAGGCAAATGTGTTGGAGTCACCACATGATATGCCGCCAGGGAATGGCATAACCGGAGCCGTTTGAGGCAGCAACACACCCTCCAGCTGTCCACTAGGGACATGGTGGTTTCCTAATCAAAAGTTTGAAATAATCAGTGGCCACGGACAGTAATCTAGTTTCGGTTGTATGAAGGGAATACTCTGTCCACCATTCATAGATTCATGTTCCCGTTCATAGATTCGGTCCATTCAAGGACCGATGTGTATTGAGTAGCAAAATCATGAGAATGCTAACTCCAAACCAATCATGGGACTGGGATGAGAACATACAACGGAACTAAAAAAGAGAAACCGCAAAACCGAATCTCGGAAAACCAAACTATTTTCCTGGTGTCCGGCCATTCAATCAAAATACATATAGATTTGTTTTTAAAAATTCATCCATGCCTCGGAACGATTTATTCATAAATGTTGTCATATACGTTTCAATTCTTTCATTTGTTGTACCTGTAATTCTAAGCCCAGGGCGTCAAAACCGCTCACTATTGAGAGCTCATATTGAGATCCCACGGACAATCCTATTCTGTTTTCACTGTCCAACGGAGGGTACCAGCTTGCACCTGCATAAAATGATTGCTCCACAACGTGTACTTTATCACAAAAAATGACAAAAATGAAAATGGTCCACACGAAGCACGTTTGAGTCTGCAATAAAGTTAACTCCATCCATGGGTGTATGACTTAGAAAAAAGGGAAAATAAAATATTCCAATTGAATCAGCACCAGTGTCGTCAGTTGTGTCACCAGTGTGCACACATTCAGCGGAACAGCTCGGCATCGGTAACTTGTGTGAAACCAGGAGCACAGGTCAGGGTTGCAAGGAAAGAAAATTAAAATCCCCATGATTGGCTCTGATGGATGTCGAGCTAATGATGCTTCCCATGTACCATTGGTATCTAAAACTATACAGTCTGTTCCCGAGTTACGCGGTTCCCGACTTACGTGGATTCGGAGATACGTGGTTATCTAAATTTGACAGATCAAATGTCAAATCAATATAATTTGCATTTTTGGTAATAAATTTAATCGACTTACAAGCGAAAAATATCATACTATTCTTCACGAATCGTATCAAATAAATGATAAAGTGTATAAATGTACTAAATTTAATTGAAAAAATACCTAGCAATCAATTGTATTTTGGACGAAAACCGCGAAATTCGACGTACGCGGATATTCGAGTTACGCGGATTGCGCGGGAATGAAGAAACCGCGTATCTTGGGAACAGACTGTACACAAATGTTCCATTGAGCAGTACCGGCGTAATCGCTTGCTTAACGTTCAAATGATTTTTTTTCACTAACCTTCCTTCATAAATAAGTACAACACCAAGTGGTTGCGTGAAAAGGCATTATTAATGTTTTTTAGGAAAAAAAATCAAATTTAATGATTTAAATTGCAGCAGAACTTATTGAACATATTTTTTTTTCGAATGACTTCCTATGCTTCCAACTACCTCTATTCCTATTCCTCTACTATCTTACCAATAAGCTTGACTATTCGTGTTGCGTGAAAAATAGTCACCATGTACAGCAAAATCCTCTATCATCTCAAACAGTAGGACGATATTCTTCTAGCAAACGCCTACGAGTGAACCATAAAAACTCACATGCATCTCCGCGCACTGCAGTACAGGGACCTACCCATGGTTCAACAGGTTCAAGGACACAACGATTTGTCAACTGTCAACGCGTCATCGCTTACCTGTGAACGAGCGTAAGAAAACGAATGTGTTAGTGGGTCGGTAGGCTGTGTACGTGTACGTGTGTGTGTGTGTGTGTGTGTGTGTGTGTGTGTGTGTGTGTGTGTGTGTGTGTGTGTGTGTGTGTGTGTGGTGTGTGTGTGTGTGTGTGTGTGTGTGTGTGTGTGTGTGTGTGTGTGTGTGTGTGTGTGTGTGTGTGTTGTGTGTGTGTGTGTGTGTGTTGTGTGTGTGTGTGTGTGTGTGTGTGTGTTGTGTGTGGTGTGTGTGTGGTGTGTGTGTGTGTGTGTGTGTGTGTGGTGTGTGTGTGTGTGTGTGTGTGTGTGTGGTGTGTGTGTGTGTGTGTGTGTGTGTGTGTTGTGTGTGTGGTGTGTGTGTGTGTGTGTGTGTGTGTGTGGTGTGTGTGTGTGTGTGTGTGTGTGTGGTGTGTGTGTGTGTGTGTGTGTGTGTGTGTGTGTGTGTGTGTGTGTGTGTGTGTGTGGTGTGTGTGTGTGTGTGTGTGTGTGTGTGGTGTGTGTGTGTGTGTGTGTGTGTGTGTGTGTGTGTGTGTGTGTGTGTGTGTGTGGTGTGTGTGTGTGTGTGTGTGTGTTGTGTGTGTGTGTGTGTGTGTGTGTGTGTGTGTGTGTGTGTGTGTGTGTGTGTGTGTGTGGATGAAAAATGATGACGAGCATATGCAGGATTGCATCAGGCAGTTTAACCGTAACTAAAGTGTCCATGTACACTCGAGATATGCATGAGCGCAGTAAAAATGGAGGTCAAACAATCGCCTGAGGGTGCAGAAATGCTTTTTCGTTCGAAACCATTTATTTTTCCCTACACTTTTCAGCCATACATGCTTCATATGGCTCGGCAAGGGATTTGGAGAAAAATATGATTAAACTCTTCAGCTAGAATTGGATGCTGTGACGCTATCCAACGATCGATTTCTGTACATTTTTTAAAGAAATCTATGCCCATTAAGATTTATACTCAACCGAATTTCGAATTTCGCGGTTTTCGTCCAAAATACAATTGATTGATGATACTCAAAAAGTAAGTGTACTATGCTTATAAATGTTTACTGAATTCCGAGAATTGAGAGATCATGGGAAGTTTTTTGGAAAAGGTTAATAGCCACATAAATAAATATATATTTGACATAAGAATGTTTAACTACGAAACGAAAAAAAAAACTGATTATCGCTTTCTCAAAGTATGTTTTGTTAAAACTGTTCATTGGATTTATTTCAACTACTGTACCACTATAGTGAAATACGTAAAAGCAGTGTCTCGTAGATTCCGCAGTCTATAGAAACAAACTTTAGTTTTTGTTTTATTTATTTTGTCATAAATCTTTTTTATTTACTGTCCATTCACATGAGGCAATCTCAAGTTTATGGCTTTTAATCAGCATTGGATACTCGTTGAACTTTACAGATTTTTTTTAAATTATACTAATTAATGCAAATAGGTCATCATGCCGACTATATCTTAGTACTTTATGCATGAACATTACATAGTATGATAATTTTTCATTTGTTGTTCAACGAAAAAGGCAATACAAAATGATTAGTTTAGAGTATTATTTATACGTTATTTAATTTCATGATCTTACTTACGAAGAGTATGTCATCCACTATGCTAAAGCGCACGAATTATATGGCTGCAAACCACCTTAAGACTTTACAAAACGGACACTTTAATTCAGGATGCACAGGTGACGATGTATTAAACTTATTCACGTGCATAAGATCAAACAGGTCACTGAATGAAATTGCCACCACTTTCATTACCCACTACAATTCCCATTTACCTTTCAATTAAACCATCTGGTCAGACAATACTGCTCTCTATCATTCAGCAGTGAATTAAGCGTATACACCGGTATAAATAACGTTCCACGCTCATCATTTTTTCAGTTTCGTTTGTCCAGAATGTCCACAAAAGTCCTTCCATTTAGATCATACCACAAAAAAGCGTTCCGCTTAAATTGTAGGGCTGATCCCTAGAACTTTACAGAAGAGGCAGAAACAGACCATTTCAAAGCGTACGTTATTTGCATGGGGTGATAAATGAAATTTAGGAAAACTGCCTTCTCGGACCGTTCCTCCTGAATAAAAAAAAATAATTGAAATTTATTGAAATTTTGCAGGATCGCGAACTTCACGAATATTTTGGTTGGTAAGCTCTCCGTATAAGCGACCTTATACATTACTCGCGTAGCTCCTTAGTGAAGTTAATTGTTATGTTATTTTTGTAGATACTTTTGTTTACTCGCATCGGTCAGTAATCATTATCAAAATGCGGAATATTCCGTGTATTCCACAATTCGGATCGAGATCCAATAATTAACAATAACAAAAATTATACACGCACTCACGAATTCGATTGAAAACCCTAGTATGAACAGTGGTAAAAAAAGAAAACGAATTGCAAACGAAGCAGCAAATTACACGTTTGATAACATGGCACGCGAAAAAAACCCTCCGAACGCGAAAGATAATGTATTCAAATTCTATGCAAATATTTTCACTCCACTTTTCGCTGCAAATGTGCACAGCAAAGAAAAAGACTGCTAAATTTGTTCTCAGCGATGGAAGGTTACGTTATGAAAGATTCATGCTTCCAGCCGGTACCATTTTACTGCTGCAAATGATTTCAATGTCCAGCTTGCTTCGGCATTGCCAGATAATTGACAGCGGTCTCCTGAGGTCTTGGCCCGATGAACAGTGAGCAAAAGGCACTTAAAACCACGGACAGGTAGAAACAATATTAAAATAACAAACAAGGACCTTCCCATTCCACCCACTGAACAGGGAACAGAGCACGTAAAAATTAAAGAAATTGGCAAGAAAACGGATAAATCTTTTGCTGCCCACGATAACAATGTGGACAAGTGAGCGGAAAACGCAACAAATGCAAAAGATTTCCTGAAATAAATCTTGTTGCTGGGCAGGAAATATTTTCCGTGAGATCCATTTTTGCACGGTGTCCGTGTTTTATGGCCTTACCTGTTATAAAAATGATTCTTTTCCCTAAAGAACATGTATTCAGGTAGCTACGGTACGGGTAGCCCCTCAATTGATGCCAGTTGATGACAGCGGTGTAGCCCTTCTGGCAAAGGTGTACGGCGCTCGGCGTGTCTCTGGCGGGGTTTTATGTGGGAGCTTTATGGGGCCGTAATTTCGTTGATCCTCACTCTAGTTAGCATAAATTGGCCGACCGTAGGTTTGGTTTGCTAGTGGGCAGTTTTGGTTTTGGTGTGATGACGAGCATTTCAATAATTATTCACGGCAGGACGGTGTGTGAACAATCCCACGTATCCGAAATTGAATGTAACGAATGGCTATTTTGTGATGCTTCGCTTCGCTAAGATTTCTAATAAAGGTGTGGCTTGTCAAAAGATAGTATTAAATTGTTAATTTAAAGCATTGTTGACTCACGGGTAAACAACTGAATTCAAAGAAACAATTTTATTTTCTTGGGCAGCTGTTTCAATGATTTAATTGTTAACATAACCTGTGAAGATCAACTCTATAACCGATATGCGCTGATAAAGGTAATTATAGCTTAAGCTTACAGCTTGTTACTCATCTTTAATTTGAAATACATTTTAAGTTTTATAATGACCTAATAATTAAGTGAAATTTGGGAAAAAAAACTATCATTAAGTTAGTTTTGTATTTTCAAATTTTCTGGTGTACTTAAATTATTTGTTTAAAATGTAATATGAAGTACAACTTGGGGATGTTCGGAACCGCACATCGAATACTCAAATCGTCTCGGCGAGTTGGTGTGTGTAGAATGAGTGTAGAACAAAGAGGGGAATTGTGCGGAACACAACACCAACCAAGGATGTTACAAGACACCATGTGGTAGAATACAGAGCATTTTGACAATCTGCCTCTTGACGTGCGAGTTCTTGATCCAGCAAGATGTCAAATCCCATCCTTCTTTAAAATCTGTTTAAAATAATTTTGTGTTTAAAATAAGTGTTTTGACATATTTAATCAAACAATAAAAATTCGGTCGAGCAAAATTATTTCACTATCATGATTGAATTCAAGTTCAATCAAAAGATAATGCAGTTTTAATAATAACGTATATACACTTGGGAAAAGTGACCAGCGGGTTATCCAATGGCTAGATGTCATAAGAGTTATTTCAGCACCTGTTTTCTTATAACATCATCGACACCAACGTATAAACATTCAACTGGTTACCAAGTTGCGCAGAGCCATCGGCGGGATCTCCAAAAGGAGAGGAACACTTGAAAACAAATGATCTGCGCGTCTGAAACAAAACAGCTAAAGTTACCGTTAGTTAAAGCTTTATTTATGTGTAGTTATCTGTGATGTGGGAAGTAAACGCGGACACCGGAAAGTAAAGTTCTACACGATTTATTCGCACATCTCGTTTAGCAGTTCACATTTTACAGTTCCCGTATCGTTCCCCAAACTAACTCTTCGTCCCCAAAGCGCGCACCGCTTTCATAGTTTCTGCCCATCTTCCCTCTCACTCCGCGTTACCCGCCGTAACCGCGTTCTCTTTCCTAGCTCATTCTCGAACGTTCTCTTTATTCTTTCCTTCTCGTGCACATTCCGTCGCTCGCGCACATTCCCCTTACTCTTCACCATTTCACATTTATACACTATGTTGACCCACTTTTGAGCCGATCTGGTGGTACAGTCGTCAACTCTTACGACATAACAACATACCCGTCATGGATTCAAGCCTCGAATAGACCGTGCCCCCATACGTAGGACTTGACTTGACTTGATCCTGTTACGGTAACAAAAAGTCACTGAAAGCCAAGCTCACTTCACTAGTTGGTGGCCACAGGCAGGCCTTGGCTGGCACCAGTTGTTGTGCCAAAAGAAGAAGAAAAAGTAAGCAGTAAACAGATTTCCGTCATCGACCGCTGAATAGTTTTTTTTTCCCTTTTTTCGCGGCATATCGATCAATGCTCTTTTTTCTTCGATTTTGTTATGCCGGCTTATCCTCCGCTCGAATTTTCATGTAATCACATAATTGCAATGGTTGATTAATGAGTTCATTTTGTATAAAGAAAGCTATAGCCGTAAGAGAAAGCTTGATTTAAAATTCGATTTTTCACTCAGGCAGATAAGCGAATTTTGTCCTTTGTTTGGTAAACTACTGACAGAAAACTCATTTTTGTTGCTTATTTTTATGAAAACAGTACGACGTGTCAAAAATGTCGTTGAAAAAAATTTAAAATTACCTGTTTTTATTGATTTTAGAACTAAGACCACTGTAAGAACATGCCTGTTTGGTGTACTTATAATGGCACTATCGTAAAAAACATTTAAAAATACTAAAATATGGTCAAAAGCCAATGAATTTCAATAAAACAATATCATTTGATACAATTATGTTGAAAAACTTATGATTGCGTTGTTATGTGGTCATTTAGAACGTTAACAAAAATATGAGTATCGTTATGAAATCCTAAGGATTGTGGACAAATGTTGATATATTTTATAAAATAATGGATTTTTCGGTTACTATGTAACGGAATGGCCCCATTTAGCTTTAAAAAGCTTTATAAAAGGCCAGATAACATTTCACTTTATAATAAATAGTTTAACTACTGATAATTTATCACATGAGACGCGTTTTAGTGCAATACCACCACTATTGGTACTAGCACCACTATAGGTACGTTTACTGAAAACATAAAGCAAAATTATTTGAATGGTTCTATGTTTGCCTCAATTTATCAAACGAATATAAATACTTTTCACAAGAAACAAAGTTTCATGTTACGACCCATTTCCTCCACGAGCTGGGTTTCCTATGCAAGCGGCATGATATTGCAATCACACTGCAAATTGCATCATTTGATTATAATGCTCTTGGCCATGAAAGTCATTTCATCTTCACCCCCAAAACGGGACGGAAGCTTCATTGCAAGGCACTCTCATCAACACCGTATGACTTCAGCTTTAACTCTTTAGTTTCGGATGTGTCGTTTACACGTGTGATGGTACCGATGGTTGTCATTCGCTCACATACACCAGCTTCTATGAGCTCTGCCAGCGTCATAGTGTAGGTTTCACGTTCCCCACTCTTGCTTAAAAACAAATTTGTTGGAAAATTGGATACGCCAGGAAATATTTTTCCTGCCATAGGAACTGTTGTCTAACGTCTTCTTTCTAGACCAGCTATCGCTCATTGCACAAGATAGTGCCCGCGGACGGTTTTTTCAAGAGTTTCTGTAGGGAAGTAACTTTTTCCTTATCACACCCGTAACCGTAACAGGCTGTATGATCTGATGAGTTGAATATAGGTTAGAATACAGTGTCTCGCGTGCTATCCCATAGGACCGGTTGGAGAGGAATATTACGATTTAACTGCACAGTCAAACAAAAAGGTAGATAATCCAGCGGTGCCAGTTTTGTGAGGCACGTTGAAGATACACAGAATGTCTAAGCCTTCGGTGAGTGAGCGTTGGCCTTCCGTCATATAGTTCCAATTCAATCTAGTAGATAAAATCTCTTCACATTCTTACGCTGACACTAGCTTAAAAGGGATGCGGAAAAATACGTGGGAGGAAAATGAGTCATTCGCGAACTGAAGGCGAAATGCAATTTGCTGCGAGTCAGGGAGCGGCTCAACCTGCTCCAGAAAAGCTGGAATTTTCCAATTCAACACCACCACGGGGCACACTAAAGAGTTGGTTCATTACGCCGGCACGAGCGATCTCGTTGGCCTCCGTTTGCTTCGTAATACTCTGTATAAAAAAACAGCAAGCATGACCAGCTCCGCTTGCAGGTGCCAACAGGGAACTTGGGTTGGGAACGACGGCGTACCATTTTGCAGATTTGGCTACATAAAAGGAGGCATTAAAATTCACTCGCTCACACGTAATAGGACGGCAGGCACAGACACAGCGTAAACTTTTTCCTCTTTATCATTTGCCTCCAATTCCACCTCTGTACCCCCGTCCAAGAAAAAGAGGAAAGGGACGCTACGCTCCGTCTGTTAGCGCTTGGACTTTCATAGCGGGTAGTGCATTCTTCCGAATGACATAATTTGCTTCATCTCGTAATCATTCGTTATTGGAATAATGGTGGATGAAATATTTGGTTACTCTTTTAATTTTGGCCTCTTCACCGTGCTCCGGTCGATGCACTAGCGCTTCCGGTTGGCTTGCGACTTGCGTTTTTGCTACTTTATGTAATATGGATAAAGATTCGTTTTTGCTTTCAGTGAGTGAAGGCAGTGGATGTGGTTTAGGGTTGATAAAAGGATTTTTTCCGATATATCGCGGTATCTTTTTGTCTGCGGAAATGATTTATTGGTATCTGCCGTTTGATGAAGAGGTTTCATTCGTTTTTAGACTGCGCGATGATTGGTGTTAAATTTATCGTTTGCGGTCACTTAACCGTATTTTTAGGACCTATGTAATTGGTAGACTATTGGTTTAATAAAATTTACATAAGTTTTTTTCTGTGTTTTTGATGTTTTTTCCATCTTTGAAAGAAATAAGCACGTTGGTGTGATATTTAGACTTTTTTATGCGTATCAATTTTTACAGCTCTACACACCACAGCTTCAAAATTCTCTTCTGTCATCAATGGATTTATTAAATTGAATTTGCTGCTTGTATTGTTCAAAAAATCAATAATCTATGATTCTTATGTAAGTAATTGTTTACACATGTTCTCGTCATTATCAGTAGTTCTGCCAGCTTGAAAATTATTATCAATTATGAATATCTTGCATTTCTCTAGATTTTTTAACAGATCTTAATTAAACACACTTTTCTTCTTCAGAATTAAGTAACGAGGGAATACAATTTGTTATCACTTTTTGTGAATAATCTTTGATATTGCATGAAAACAGAAAAAAAGGTGAATTAACATGAAATGTAAAACAATACATTTTGGTGAATTCCATTTACCAATTTCATGTTTTCATAAAATGTATCAAATTGTATATTGTACCACACACACGTATTGTACCCCAAAGCACCCTTTTACTGACGACCAGCTTACCCAACAATCGTTATTCCAAAATTCACATGAATTCACTGAGCCGGAAGACGGCAACCATATACGCGATCATTACATGTTGTGCAAGCAGTTTTTCCAAAGCCTCAGCATGCAAACAAATAAACAGCAACACATCAAACGAGTGACGACGATTACGTCAAATTTCAGTTGGAAAAACCGCTACCATCACAGTGACGGCCAACGTGACAAAACGAATACTTTTTAATAAAGTCCTAAAAAATAGTACCCATTCAACAACGGACAATAAGGGGAAATATGGCAGTGTACTGCGTTACCATTCGGTTGCTCGTCATAACAAATATTAATAATAATAACACCAGCCTGTGCTACTCCATTGCGGGTAGGGAGGCTGGACTGGCTGATCGTACGAAATCGATTGCCATGGATTTCAGCATTTTTATGGTGGAATAAAAATATCATCAGCTTAATCACCAGTCCATAAAAGTCGACGGTAACCATCAAACCGGAACACACTCCGGTTCGTCGAAAATCAACACAAGCTCACATCGGCTGTATCCAGACAAACACACGTGGGAGATCGTGGTCGGAACGGAAGCGTGTAAAATAGGACCGTTTAAAAGTCGTTGTCCAAGGGATATGCTGAGCCGGGCGAACCTGCACACTAGCGCGGTGGGATGGAAGGTCATTAAAATTTCACATTTTCTTTGGCATCTCGTGCTGCAGGCGGCTGCAGCCGATACCAGTGACAGGCGTCGACCAAAGCTATCAACCGGTTGGGTTGTTTTATTGGTTGCGTTTCTTTTTTTCCAGCTCATTTTGATAAGGTTTGGTTAAGAAGTGCCTGTAGATTGTGTTTTGTTTTCCATAAAAAAAACATCCCCGTGGTTCCATCTTATTTGAAGTGGTGGCACAGCTTCAACAAGGCTATGCTCTTAAAGTTTCCGTGCCACTTTGGGACTACATCGTCCCACTAGTGACTTTTGATGGCGTCAGAACTTTCGCTGCACCGTTGTTAGATACCCTTTTCTCCAAGAGTTTATTACCAATCTATGAGCTCAATTTTCCGCGCAATAATTCAGTGTATCCCGGTAAATTATCCTCTCAAACACGACCAAGCAAGCATCCGCTTACAAAGAAGTTTCCCTAGCTCGTCTCAAGTTTCTCAATACAGAGCGAATCAGAGCTTAATTTTACTCGTTTTTGTATATATTTTTGGAGGATAAAAAATAAACAGCGCTGGATGGCATTATTTGATGATAGTCATAAAAAAAAATCATAATACAATATAAAACCTTCCCACTTAAAAGCAAGTAGCTTTTATGTATCCTTTTCCTAATCATATTGTGCGAACTACTGAAGTGTCTTCGTTCTGCGCTCTCGGTATCTTGTGACCAAATGTTGGAGAAATAAAACTGCAATTAAGCGTCAGTATGGTGCTTCAAACATTTGTAACCTAAGGACTGAATATCTATGTTCATACAAAAAAACATGGAAAAACACAAGTTTTTATTATTATCGGATGACCTGTTGACAAAAAAGTGTCTCGACAAGGTTTCTGGTTTGTTGCTATCCTTGATCGATTAATGAAGATATAGCAACTGGAAACTGGAACAGATAATGTCATTATGTCATTTAATTTTTTTTCTCAATTTACTGAGCAAGGAACCACACAGCATGACATATCACGATTTTCAATAAAAATTTACTTTATAAATAGTTAACTTTGATTTAATTTACTACATTCATGCACTTTGTACGCTACACTCTGCACATTAATGGAGTTTGTGTTGCAAATAATCTTATTTCTGTTTTTTTATCGATTTCAAACTTTTCGTGAAACTGCATGTTTTCATGACTGCATGAGCATTCTTGGCAATTGCTGCCATTGTTATACAATCATTTAATATAATTCTACCGATTGGACAACTGAACTGTAAAAAAAGCGTAATTCAAATTTGCGTAATTCGAGTGTCGTGTATCTTGAAGAAAGACTGTTCTGTTTTGCATAGATAATTTATCTCTCCGTCTTTAGTCATACATTCTGAATGTCAGTTATAATACTTGTTGATAGATAACCACACTTTGTAGTGATAAAATCACAAACATTCGATGTACAACCTCTGACGCATCGCGTTCTACAGAACTGTAATTAATCAATAGGACGCTACCTATAATCATCTATTAAACTTGTTATCACAACGCTGTTTACATGTCATATAATTTTCACATATCGCATCATTGTCACCAATCAACAAGCAAAACTACGGCAATCAGCTGGTTTATAATTACGCTCCAGAAGAAATTGATATTCTCTGGTTTGTTCGATGATCATCTGATTAAGCGGCAAACATTGTATAATCACCGTTCGGCTATGGTTGGACCCGTATCCGTAAGCATTCCATTGCATAATTGTTGATTTGAATAAATTAAACATGACTTATTGAATAAATTCAATAAATTCCGAACACTTTTCCCACTCATTCTCACCTCACCAATCATCATTAGTTTAACCACCCCTACGCAGGAAAATTAAATACCCTCGACTGAAAAACCTCTTCAACACTTCGCTCTTTACTAACACCATGTACCACTGTCTCGGCAATGGAAACACAAGAAAAAATCGTAGAAATGAAACTCCTTCGCATTCGCAACTATTCAAGTGCAGTGGAATTTGCTTGCACTGTTTGGATCACAATTCCCGAGTTGCCCCAATGTATGACACTGTTCTGCGTTGCCATTGCACCTCAGGCATTTGTGACGTGAACTTTCTTGAAGGCAATATTGTCTAGTCGAACAGCGAGAACTTTTACCGAATCCAATCAACAATCAAACATAATACAATGAATAATGTTCCAGTGTGTACAGCGCTTATAAATTTGCATAGAGAAAATCTGACGGTAGTAACCTCTCTGATTGTTCATCGCATTAGATTTTTGTGAAAGCAAAAATTGTCCTTGGATAAATCTCTCTCTATCTCTCTCTCTCTCTCTCTCTCTCTCTCTCTTTCTCTCTCTCTCTCTCACACACACACACACACACTCTCTGGAGAAAACATTTTAATCATGTTTGCTTAAAGGTATAACAGGTAAGTAAATATTTTATGTTATGATATTTCATGATATTTCCCGATTCCTAGCACAAACCGGGATTTGTTTTTTTTTTCAAAGCAGCAGTATCCCGAGAGCCTACTGCTCAGGAAATACGATTATCTCCTTCTGCTTACTTACCCTCTGAGGAACAATTTTCGGTGTGCTGAGTTCCGAGAAGACGAGCAGATAAAAGTAAAATAAATGCTGTACTGCATAATAAATTCAAGGCCGTCCTGGACCCACTGACCCCCCTTTTGCATTACCAGCACGCTGTACTTCTTCAACTCTTCTTCATACCAACAAAAATATCCCCTACTGATAGCCAAATTCCAAGTACACTGTGCCGCTGATGTGCAGTGAGACAGGTAAAGTGTGAGGACAAAATTTTGCTCCTTAAAACTACAATCTCACACCACCTGGTCGTTGACACTTCCCTCCGTAAGCCAAACCACCAAACAATAACCATGCGACCGGTGGCGCTTTAGTGTTATATTTGTACGCCTTACTGCCCAGTACTGAAACGGGCTGCCGTATACGAATGCATTTCATGTTCTGCACATAAAGCAAGTGCAAAGCATAACAATTAGTGCACACTCGGGAAATGGTATAGCCGCCAGTGGGAATCGACAGTGGAGTCCTGGCAGAAGAAACGATTCTACGTCCAATCGTCCGAACACCGTAAGAGAGAGTCACCACACGATGGGCAGCACGTTTTGCTACCCCGTACCCGGGCACAGTGTTCTAGTGACGTTGACACTCCCTGATGTGTGTTTAGAGAAAACCGCGGGATATTTCGGACAAACCTTACCAGTCCAGAGACAGAGTTTCGAAAATGGCGATGCTTACGTGCATTCACGTGGAACATGGTTCTGAATCCGGAGAATATGGTGGGATAGAGACTAATACCAACAAAGTTAAACTGTGCATATAATATCTTAGCAAGACGATAATATTAAATACCAACATGTACTTTGTTCTGTATGCTCTATGCACCTCACGCCGTAAATATAACCAATTCCTTAGAAATGATAACATCCCATTAGCTGCCTCAGCACTCACATAGGTGTTTTGTGTGTTGGTTAGTGTTATTCAAGCAATAGAATTGTGGATGCAAAATACAAATTTGGAGTGCTAAATAAACGTTTATTAAACGAAAATAATTCATTTATCATATCCAAACTCCAGCATTATTCGTCGCGTTTGACAACTGCCATCGATCCTGATTTTTAAAGGTTTGATGTTCAGTTGTTCTACGTGACGACACCTCAATTCTACCCAATTTGGACAACCATACCAGCATTATTTTCTTTCTCTGTATTTGCGGCAAAATTTAACCCTTTGCGGATATATTCGCGAAAGCATGTATTATGCTGGAAGCGTCGTACCAGCATTGTAATACCCAGTGATTGTGCTATCATCTGCGACGGTTGTCATATACATGAAAATTTAGTCTTTTCATCTGAAGCGGTTGTGCTATCATGTCCAACGCTTGTCATAATAGTTGATACTTTTGTTCTATCATATGAAAAACACTGTAATAGCTCAGGGAATTTACGTTAAAAAAACGATCAAACATCAAAAATCTTCAAAGACGATTTTTTTCATAAAGTATCACACACGTATGCGCGTTAGCAAAAACAATGTTAGCACGTACATAATAAAATTATTTACTACCAAAAAAGCATGTCTTAAGAGCAAAACTCAAAAATTTTTGGCTGAAGAAAATTGCCATTTAGCAACTTTATTCATCTTAACGTAACAACCTACGCGTTTATATCAGTCTATACATTTATACAGACTTTCGAGATTTATAAGTTCCGCATAGAGAGTAATTCAATCCTTAGGCTACCAGGAGAGGCTGCTAGTTCGGTTGAGAATCGGTGTAATCCAAACTTATCATGCAGCGTGTAGCTAATATTTCTCCTGTTCCTCTTCAATGGCCTGGTGGATGTGCATGCATAATACTTAAACGCGTATTCATTGAAGCTAACTTTATGGTTCAAAACACGCCTAATTCTATTGTTAACAATATTGCTTCAAAGGCACCAACCAGAATCCTATGACTGTTCGCGCAATTATCGATGGCTCGCACCTTGGTCATCTCATTGATTTTCGCCAAACACAGTATACACATACAACATACCAACTACAAAGGATACAAACAACACGCAACTAAAATCGGTTTCCCAGAACAAGCATAGACTTTACGGAAACAAATACCATTAATAAACCAACAATCACCTCAAACAATGGGAGGAAGCACGCTTGGAAGCACCGTTGGATTTTCTCACAATCGAAATCACTAGCACACGCTCCAGTAGCCGTCATGTATGTTGGAAAACAACGGCATCCAGTAAAATCGAATACCGCCATCTAGAGTGCTGCGAGAGGGATAGAGGGAATTGCCGACCTGGGCAGGATTTTAAACTGTGACCGACTAAACCCAACCCACAACCGGGGAGTATATGGAATGTACTTCCTGCTAGTTTACGTTACAATCCAACAGGCTTCAACTGATCCGGAAACACAAAATTTGGTCAGTGAGTAGTGTGTTTAGTATCAAACAAGCACATAATATATTAAAATTTGGCTTATTCTATTAGATAGCAGTTCTGTCTCTCTATCTCTCTCTCTCTCTCTCTCTCTCTATCTCTCTCTCTCTCTTATCTCTCTCTCTCTCTTCCTCTCGCATTCCTACTGCCACCATTCAATGAAAATTATGTATATGTTGTTTTGCTTCAGACAATCATACGAACGCACACACACACACACACACACACACACACACACACACACACACACACACACACACACACACACACACACACACGCACACACTAAAAAATGATACAATAATTGGCGCAATCTTAGAGAGCTGAAAAATGCTTGTTTAAGGCTACCCGTTCTGACTAACACTCACACGAGAATTAATAGTACAACACTCCCAAGCATATGTATCACCTGTCATTTACGAGATCTCAATATAGCTGCAAGCATTCACCTCTTTCATCCACACAAGCTACACGCTACACGCTACACAAGCTACACGCTACACAAGCTACACGCAGCATGAATGTAGAATGCAACGTAAATTCCACGTAGAATGAGACTGAGACTTGCTGGTAAAAGCTGGAAGCTGGAACTCACTGCTCTTGCCTCGATTCCCGGGAGCAATATGGGCCGCTATAAAATGATAGTTTATATATTCACGATAAGACTCATCCGGTGTTGTGGCGTGCGTTTTAAAGGGATGCATATCATAGCACTGTCTGCCATTGGCCGAATTTTGCTCCTATTTCATATTCAAATCCCTCGAACGAGGTTTACTCATTAGCCAACTCCTAGTGGCTTCACATACTCCCGGATACGACGCGCGTCGAACCATCGCGACCACATTACCGTTTATCGTACGTTTCGTGGCATTATAGTGCGAAATTCGGCGCTACGGTGCTCAGCATATTTGATAGCTTGGCTCGCGAACTATCATTCCTTTGAAACCGAAACAACCGTCCCCTGGTTTATGCATTCATTAGGCATTGAGGGGAAATATTTGTATTGAAAAATGAATATATTTTCATTATCATGCTTTTCATCACGATCACAACATCCAAAAAGTAGAGCACTCTGCAGAGGCTGCATGTGAGTGTTGAAGATGGTGGCACAAAATTATCCCTGTATGCCCGAGAACATTAGCGATTGTAGTGCTGGTTTTTTAAACATTTGCACCATATTTTCTGACCATATTGTAGCTCTCTCTTCAATCATGCAAACGCTTGGTATTCGCTATGGACTACGTGTGCACGAGACGCATCAAAGTGGTTGAAGACGCAATTACAAATTTGGTGGTGAACGTTCTAAATGATACGCAATTACCCAAAAACGCAAAACCTTAATGATTTCGGTGTGCAGCGAGCTTCGCTATTTTTTACAAGTCTATCTTTGCAGAATCAAGTACAACGCGCCACAGCTCAGTGTGTTCGATGTGATGCAATCGTATTGAACTAAATTATTGTATTTGAAGGAAGCGTCAATCATACAGAAATAATTTGAATAACTTCCGGATTATATTGACTGCTTGGGAACATCATTTTAACGAACGAAAATTGAATTCATTTATTAAATTAGCATTTGAATTCCAAAAACGAGAAGATCAATGGTTTTGAAGTTGAACTGGAATTATGTTAAAAAATTATTCAAGGACTTTTAGCAGGAGTATATGAGCACAGCGTTCATTTTTTTTTTCATTACGTCTGCAGCTACCAAACCGTACTATACTATGATCAAAGATAAAAAGATTTCTATAGTATTTTGAAACCGGACAATTGTTTATTGTGATAGCCGGCAAACCCAATTTTGGCTATTTTCAAATCGGGTTTCTATTGAACAAAGCTCTTTTTCCTCATTAAAGAAAACGTAGCACAGCATCTAACATAAACATCCTTAGTATTGAACAGAATTATAAATCAGAATAGCAACGGTACTTCTATATTTTTCAAGATGCATATCCAGACAAACCTCCTGCCGATATGCACATTCCAATCCTATACAGCGTCTTAAGTCAACCATTTATTAATCATCATGCTCATGCAATGAAATGGCTTTATCGGCTTTACTTGTGACATCGAGATTAATTGTGTAATCTATCGCCCTTTCAACGGCTATCTGTCAGCGGCAACGGCAGGCCAATCGTCAGTGATTTGAATATTACAAACTCGGACCAGTTTCGATCTGTTTATGCTAATGGCATTCTGCAGTAGATATGACCAAACGGTGCATACACTGTTGCATGAAACGTGCACGGCAGCTACGATGATCAGCTCATTTCAGTTTCTTACCCTTCTCCTTCTGTACGGTTTTCACAAAACCCACAATGTAATTTGTCTGCAATATGCATCGTCAATAATTGATTCACCCACGAAGAATAACACGCACTACCAGTAATCAAGACACCGATAATTATCCAAGTCGTACCTATGTGCTTTGTCCTCCATCCGTGAGAATCGTTCCTACTCGAGAGACGGCTGTTCAGATGTTCCCACAATTGACAACAACTGCCGAATAAACTGCAGTACGCAATGCATCTGCAGGAATCAACTTCCGTCCCGTCAGCAGCAGATGTAGTGCTGCCGTAAGCCAACCCTCGTGCCCGAATCCAGATGCACATAAATCTTCTGCATCAAAAGCGCCTTTTGCTGATTGCATTGAGCGGTCGAGATGTGGATGGCAGCAAGGAGTATATGGGAACCTGAGCGAATAATATCATCGACCTACAATACCCAATTGAAGTTGGAGTGTATGCAGTGCAATCGTTCCATCTGACTCTCAGTTTGGTACTCTTTAGCCACCCCATTCATGCAAAGAGTTTACATTTGAATATACAGTCCGTAATGTACGTGGAAACTCTTCAAAAGTCTACCCTCCATAACGCTCGGTAACAATCAAAGATAGCCATTCTATAGTATGCCGTATGGACAGAGTACTAGCGACAAGGGCCCCCGGAAGGATGGCCGTTGGGGCCCCGAGGCTGGCGAATCATTTGCCCCCCCCCCCCCCTCCCCCCATGAACAAAAACTTTAGAACCTGTGACTGATGATCGAAGGGGCCCCCGACAGCATTTCAAGTTTACTGTTCAATATCACAACACCAAGTTTAGTGCCGCTACCCCCCCCCCCCCCCCGCCCCAACAACATTTACCATTTACAGTGGGCCTCAATTCGTCTTTCCGTTTAGGGCCCCTGATACGCTGAATCCGCCACTGGTCAGGGGGATAAATTTTAATGCAACATCTATGCAGTTCATGTTTAAATTCATTTGTTGCATCAATTATGACTATTTTGGAATGTTGTACCTGAAATCAAGAAAAAAAAAATCTTATTTTTATAGTGTAGGCTCAAGTTTATAAGCTTCATTTTAAATCCATAAAATCTCTATTCAACATTTTCAAATGTATGACGAATGTACACCAAGCCACGAATGACAGATCATTCGAGTTTTCATTTTTATTACTGAAATGTTTTTCACAGAATTGAGTTGGTTGCTAATAGTGTTGAACTAATCGACTCATTCAATTAATAAAACAATCAAGTGTAACATTTTGCACATCTTAGCGCTATATGTGAAGTATACAATTTACAGAATAAATTATTATATCAGTCTGTTTACCATCCTAGTAAAAGATGCCTGCTATAGCTGTTCCATTCCGATGCATCGAGCGAGATGTGCGGTCTGGGGAACGAGCGACAAGGGCGGGCTGAGGAAGGAGCGAGAGGTGCGGTGTGAGGAGCGAACGGAAGGCTGTCCGAGTGGCACCTGTTTTGGCGACAATTGTCTAGAACGGCGGCAATTAATAGAATGCAAGCGGGTCGGACGGACCAGAGAAGCGATGCAAGCGAGTTGCTGCTATTCGCCGGACCACGTTAAGGGGGAATAGAGAGGGAATGAAGAGATAAGGAGAGAGTGAGAGAGGGAATTATGAAAATTATTTTGTGACTGAGTGGAGTGGGTCAGTCTGATGAAATACGCGAAGCAGTAAAGTCGCAACAATAAAGGTTGTGCGTGCAGAAAGTTACTGTGTTCATTGCGTTAGAAATATCCGCTGAGATATAACAATAGCAGTGACTGTAGAGTTATTTTTATGCATTATCTAGAGCACTCTTTCCCACACTCGTTGCAGTAGATCATCAATGACTACAGTAAAAAATCATATCAAAACCTTTGCTGTCTACCATTTACCAACAGCAACCAAATCAATTAAGCTTTGCTACACCCTCACGCTGTGCAAACAATTAAAAACCCATCTCACCCGTATGATAATATTTTACCCAATGATCCATATTTACTCGGCGGTCGTTTGTAAATCTATTTCTAAACCCTACGCACATAGCAACGTGCTTGATAGCACGCTTTAAGCACGCCCACCATTCATGATAGGGCCATGAGTGGATAGTTTATTGGACTTTATTCAAATAATCTATTGCACTGCATTTTGAAAACTGGACGCACGTGAACGGGCAATAATTCTTTGCGTATCGTGGCACGCTCTTTTTGCAACGCTCAATTGCCGCACAACGTGGTTCCAAAACAAATGCAATCGACGATGGACAATTTATTGCATCAAGTGTGTAAAATACGAATGCATCGAGCTAGTGTCCCAATCTGTACAAGCAACGATGGATGAATGTGTGCAATCCGTCCGACGCGTCCATAAAGAATGAGCGCCGATACTTTTCTGATGTGGATGAAGCGGTATGGCGCTGAATGAGATAAGCAATGTTGAGCGTTTTGCGAGTTGTGTTCGTAACATTTTCCTTCTACTAAGTTCTGCTCATTAGTCGTCAAACATACTTCGATTTTTTTTATTTCTCGACCACATGCCTTGCTTCAGTCGTAGTATTACCATTCCTGTAAGATTTACGCATATATACACACGCTATACACACAAGCTAACCCTGAAGATTTCCGTAACGCGACCAATAACGCTGCCCGAGATGACCCTCGTGTCCGTGGCCGCAACTTCGGTAGTCACCAGGATGCTTTCGCACGCACAGGCTCCCTTCGACTCACTGCTGGGACAGAACGTCGTAGTGTGGTCGAAGCTTGTGGATTCGCAGCACAACTGGGCATTTCTGGACAGCGTCCAGAAAGTCCCATCAATTGTATGCAACTCCGGGCATTACGAACATAACCGAACCATCCATTCCTGCAGTATCTTCCCGTTAATGAAAAGCATCAGGTGCATTACACCGGGACGCTGCGGTACAAATGTCAACTCGCACGATCCGTCCCGATTGTCGGTGGTGGACATCGGCACCGAGTGATCATCGTCGTCCATAAGCGGCTCTCCGTCGCCGCCGTAATGCCACCGTGCCCTAGCCGGCGACTTTCCGCACGAACAGCGGCAGCTTGCATAGTCCCGAACCAGCGTGCATAGTCCCTCACCAACGTGCATAGTACTGCACGACCAGTGTCAGCTGGATGCGCTTGTGTGCCTTTAGGGTAACCTGCTTAGCGGCCAAATGCTCTATGCCACTCTGCAGTGGATCCGCTTTCTGAGTGGTAACGATGCCAAACAGCGGGACGCCAGCATCTGTACGCCCAATGCTTCCTCGTCCGCGAGGAAACACACCGTATCGGTTACGGTTTTGTCAAATGTTCAAGTTGATTTTAGGCACTGCTCGAGTCACTACAACATTATGCTGACAAAGGGTAAATTTTCAACCACGCTGCCTTCGGCCATCGAGAGTTCTGGAAACGCTGCTCTATCGGGAACAAAGGTAATTTAAAATAATCATCTCTCCATTCCCCACTTTGTATTGAGTTTCAATTGGCTGGAAACGTGATGGCAAATGTTTTCACATCAACGAGAAAAGTGTTTAAACTATGTAATGCAATGCATACATGTAATTACTATGTAATGCAACAATAAAAAAAAAATTATTCATGCATGAACTCTTAAAGATTGTGAAAAATATTTTTTTGTTTAAACACAAGGGAGTAAATTTAGGTGCGGAGTGTTTGTTGTCAGTCTAATGCTTCTTTTATTTGGTGTTACGTTTTACGAGAGCATAACGGCCTATAGAAACTTTTGATACTTAGCCACATAGTCAATCCTTGCTACGGGGAGACGGTACATTCTAGGTTTGAACCCATGATAGACATATTATTGAGTCGTACGACTTGACGATTGTACCACGACACCAATAATATTCATCAGGTATAAATAATTCCAAGTTTAGAGTTAATATAAAATATATACTGCGTATTTTACGCTGGAGCAGATAAGGCAATGCAGTTAACATCTTTCTCGTTTACATTAGCATTATTTTTATGGTTTTGAGATGATTTATAAAGCCAGACAAAAATCCATTTTTAAATGCTGATCGATACATACAGAAAATTTAACATACACATAATTGCATCGAAAGATTCAATTACATTAGAGAGGACGTTTAAAACATTCTAACAGATAATAAAAAAAATAATGAAAAATGTTTCATCATAATATAATCAGCTTTGAGCTGATAGAAACTTCAACATTCCATATACATATCTGTTAATTATTATTAACGACCGATTCGATCGCAAGGTGTTGTTCCCAGTATTTATCGATAGAGGGCGACACGGCCCGCGTTTAGTGTGGTCAACGTTCAACGCTGATCGGGCCCGAGTATTCCCGAACGCTTACGATCGGAGCTGCAGGAGAGAACAAAGTTCATTCTTTCTCCTAACCCCGAGACAAGCGACGGATTTTTAGCTTCGCAAATAAAAATATCGATGCTTAAAAAACGCTTGATTTGATAAAAACAATTTACTTGGGCTGAAAGAAAGAATCCTGTTGCAGTTTGCAACAATATCCATGTTAAGTTCCTTCATAAAGATGGCTTTCAAATGGCTGTAATACAAAATGAATACTCCCATAATCGTTAAGCTTATCAACATAATCGAACCTTTTAGTGAACATTTACATTTTGAAGTAAACTACTGGATTTGGAAAACTGGACCTTTTACAAACAAGGCACGTTTTAAAGTACTTTCACTACTTCTCTCTTTACTACCAACATTTGAGCTTGGGAAAACTTCACCAAAACTAGTCCAGGATATGAATTGTTTAATTAGATTTCCATTTAGCGTTACGCTTCATCTCTGCATACAGTTTGCTGTATCACATAAACAGTCCAACACGTCGTTTACCCTGTCTGATTTTCTCATTCTCCAGCCCGCAAAAAGATCTATCTTCTAGACCATGAATATATCCATCTTTGTCTGGCGAATGTTATCAATCCGCTCGCTTCTTGTACGCTAATGCTCCTCGAGCGCTACCACATATTCGTCCAGGAACCCATCTATCTTCTGCTGTACCTCCTCACAGAAGCTGTTGACTGCAGCGCTTAGTCCTCCAGGGAACTCGTCTGTTTAATTGTTGTTAAATTGTTTACTGCACTCACCGCAGATCACCTGGTGGCAAGTGGTGCAGGATAGTTTAAATTGATGTTCCGGATCCATCGGGGAGTGGTACAGAGTCGGTCGCCCCCGGGAAGTGCGGCGTCCGTCGAGGCCGTACTTTCACCAGCTCACTTAACCCAAGCCGAACGGTACCGTGCGATGCGGTACCACGTTGCCGCCGGTGTGGTTCCCTGCAAAAATTGCATATCTTCAGTGTACACGTTTGATATGATACGGTTGCCAGTTGCTGGTAATTTATGCCACACAGTGAAGCAGAAATGTTGGTTTGATGATTTTTATCCAGTTAGTGGTCGTCGGATCCCAAATAGTGTTAGTGGCGTGAAAATGAAAATTGAATTAGCTTTTAACTCAAATAAGGCGCGTGAAACCACTGTAGCACTCGGTAGAGCTGTGTTCGAATGAAAGTTTTTGTATAAAGAATTCGGTTGAATGAAAGTTGTAGAAATGAGACAAATAATTTCAATACATTACATAACATGCAAACCGACAGCAGGACTCACAAAAAATGGTTACAAGCATCATGAAATACGGTGTAACGGGGCGCAAGCTGGCACGGTACCGAGACAATGTTGCGGTTGATTGGGGAATGGTTCCGCTTACCGCTGACTCCGTTTCCATGAAATTGGATTTGGAAATTTTATAAATTGATGATGAAAGATTAGTGAGTTTATTGCATGAAAGAAAGCTTAAGTGGTGTAGGAAAATGAAACCAACGCGGAATAATTTCTTGCCGAAACGATTTATTTTAGTTTGCCAAAAAATTTGTCTAGATTCCGCGAGTGGTTTGAAAAGGGCGCAAATCTTATCCTGCGCTCTTTTTATAGCTTTTCCCTCGTCACTTCGTGTCCTAATCGGATTGCGCTTCAAGTCCGTTAACCCTCCTGGTTTAATACAGGTCGTTCAGTTCGCTATGTGACAACAAGTGGTATATTTTTTCTATGAAAATTAAACAAAGAATCGACAGGTCGATGCGTGTTTTAAATTAGCATATGTAGCTAATTCGATTGAATTTTCATCCCAGGAAACTGTAGCATTTTTTTGCTTTTTTCCACTTAGAGACATTGATTGAACTGATTTTTGATTGTCTTCTTAAAAATTGTTATATTGTCATTACTTAAACATGATGCAACACTGATTTGAATGAATGAATTGGTGGAAGTTCAGATTCAGATGCATTTCTAGCCCGAATGCATTCAATATTTAGGAATTTGTATTGCTCGCTGTTGTTATACCCATGTTATATATTATCACAGAAAACGTTTGTTTGCTGAAGATGGCTTGGCATTAAAGTTTGCGGTCAATGATGTAATGCAACAAAATCTTACAACAAGAGCTTGATCCGATCCTAATTTGATGTTATTTATATTTTTTATATATTAAGTGCAAACTTCCCTCTAGATTTTCAACTGGATCGTAAATAGAGACTACAATAGCCGGAACGGATATACTTTAATACGCTTTATATGATCCATATAAAATCGTAACATGTATTGCTTGTATAACATAAACGGCATTTTAAGACCGTTTAAGATCCTACTGAATATATAAGCGTTATGTAAGCTGTATAATTATGACCAAAATAACTCATAATTTTCTATTTCTGACATTTTTATCCTAGTATACCCAGGGATCTAATTGTTGTTGAAGTATTTTTTTTTAATTGCACATAAAAATCACATAAACTATATGACTTTGGGTTTTGAGGTAGTAAACTAAATAAAAAATGTACATTTAAAAATACATTTTGATCGAAAAACGGAATCTTCGACACAAGCAGAATCTTCAAAATGTACATGTATGTTTGAAATAAATAAAAACATTATGTGACACGAGTATCACGAGCCGTGGAACATGGGGTTAGCAATATATGAGTCGATCCGGACCCTCCTGGACTAAAGTCATCAACAAGCGATTCGGTGTTTTTTTATGAACAATCGGAATCGATTCTGCTAGTCACCTCCGGGTCATGTCATGATATGAGAAAAGGAAATCAGAAAATGAATAATCTGAAAAGGAATCTTTTAGATGGTTTCTCATTTCTTAGTTTGAACTATTAAGCCTTAAGACTTAATTAACCTTAAAACTCAATGTAATTACCTTAATAAACTTAAAATTCCTTTTTAATCTCTATAAAACAAACCAATTTATATTTTCTAAACATGAATATTTTAACTTTATAAAATCCCACTTATTGTCCACTCCGTTTCAACTTTCGTGGGCGATCAGGCCCAATTACAGACATAGTTTGTCATCAATTCACTCTTTTCACAGGTGCACAGATGCAAAACATGCACATTTATTTTATTTTATTGGTTTTAAACATTCATAAAAACTATAATTACTGCTGTTGAAAATGTACCAATGATGCCACTAGTGTTCCTAAAATGGTTATAAGAGGGTTCCAATGTTTGCCATATATTTAGTATAATGTATTTTATATACAAAACATCGTTTCAAGTTATGAAATACTGATAAATAATTTTAAAATTTTATTTTTTAATTTTAAATATGAATATTAATGTAAAAAATAAAAAACAATAAAGCGTATGAAAATAATGATCATTCACTTTGGTTTCATGTAAAGGAAAAGGTATAATTAGTAATTAAACTAATATCGTTTAAAGTAAACATTTCAATTTCATATAGTTTCTGGTGCTATTGCGATATATTCTACAGAAGCTAATTATTTCATTTAGTTAATTTATTGAAATTAATTCACTTGTTAGGTGATTCATCACATGATCTTAATTGATATATCATAACATGAGAAACGATTGCGTAAACTGGCAGATAATGAATGCGTTGGATAAACTATTGAGTTTTTATACCTAGATTTAACTTAATTGGGCATGGTGGTGTTTTTGTTACCCTTTGGTATGGTTTTTTTTTTTTAATTTTAGTAAGCTCTGCCATCCTAGGGCGTTTTTCATTTTCCCGTTTTCTTTAGCCTCTTGACGTTCTAAGGGTGTAAAAGAAAATGATTTTGTCAGCGTTAATTGTGGGCCATCAAATAATGCCAGAGAGAGAGAGAGAGAGAGAGAGAGAAAAGAGAGAGAGAAAGAGAGGAAATATATTGTTTAATACAAAAAAGCTTAGTATATTACTTCACTTTCTTTCATTGATTATCTGGTGGAACATATTTCATGTGTACGGTAATTTTCATTTTGGTTGGTTTTGATCTGTTGATACATTTTCTGTTAGGTCTATTTAAGGTGTTTCTCTCTCACGCTGTGTCAGATTTTAGTCTTTCAGGTTGTTCTATGTGATAACACGTAGAGACAGTGCCTCAAATTACATTACGTATGTCTATTTCCCGAACGCGTTCTATGATTTGATAAGGTGCAATATCAAATGTGTATTAACTGACATTTTGTTGAATAGCATGTATGTATGCTGAAAAACTACACTGCTCGTTATTTAATTTTACATGCTTTACAAGTTGTGGTATATAGTAAGTGGAGCAATCATTTAATTATTCAAGTTTCAGATTCAGCCAACATACTGCAGGATTATCACGTAAAATTGATACAGACGCTTTAATACCTGCAAAAATAACGCCAATTATACATAGCCATTTCCTGAAACCAACAACTAAGTACTATTATTTACAATCATATACGCCTCGAAATTCATGGGATGAAAGCCATAAGCTGTCAGCATCATCGGATTTTGCTGTCTGCTCATGAGAAATCTAAACTCCTTCTGTTCTTTTACTGAGAGCTTATACCAAGGCATAGAGATGATCTTGTTGTACATTGCGTCAATCTGTGATAAGTAAGTTGTAACTGGTCTGAAATATTACGCAAGCCGGATCGTTTGAGAATATTCTACCTTCAGCTGTACCAAATGTCCAACCAAAAAAAATCCTGATAGTTGAACGAACATCACATACAGGTAGGAATATGTTGGGTACCAGTCAGTCTGCGAAAAGATATAAATTATCATATAAACTAGTTTATTACATTTTACGACGTAAGTTATGTGCCACGTAAGGGTACACGCCGTAATATGTTTCGTATGTTTCAGGGACGTCCAATTTCAAAGGTTCTAAAGATCGTTCTGCTTAGATCACCTAAACAATTACACTAATTACATCTGCATGATCCTTAATCTGTAATTTATGTAATTTATATGTAATCAATTAAATTTTGTATTTTGTATATAGATTAGAAGCATGTATGTTATTAGACCATCACAGACTATCAAAGCATACACTTTTTTCTTTTTATTTTCTATAGCTTTCCATTGAGT